>NC_088812.1:2873233-2908570 GCF_011386835.1 Chrysemys picta bellii | reverse complement strand
CAGGAGGAAGAGACAGACAGTTGAGTAGCCATATGTAGGGAAGGACTAGGATGGGCCAATAGGCCCTGTCTGGCTGTGGAGTCTGCAGGCCTGGCATGCACCTGTGGACCCTGGAGGGGGTGGGGATGAGGGATCAGCTTCATTTGTGGCATCCCCATCCCTTCCTGGGATGCTGCTGAAGGCTCTCGGAGGAGTTAATGAGCCTCATGGGGGGGAGATGAGGTGGGAGGGGTTACAGACATTGTCCCCTCCTCCACCACTACCACCACCAGGCCTGTGCAGAGGACTAGAGAATGGGAATACAGATCTATACCCACTGAGCCCCTCTGCTCCGGGGGAGAGGATAGGGCCAGCTACAGATCTCCACCCCTCAGGATAGGTGCGGACCTCAGGGAGTCTGCTGGATCCCGACGGGGCTGGGGGTGGGGAACCAGAGCTCAGTCCACAAAGTGGCGTGTTTTGCACCCCTGCTGCCATGTGGCGTTCTTGACATGGCTGCATTTTGCGGGGCACTGGATGGGTGTCTCACGCACTCCCTGTGTTGTGCCATGGTGGTTTTTATTGCCAGGCTGCCTGGGTTGCAGTCATGATGCAGCCACATTAAAGGGGGAGCAGCCTGACAGTGATCCTCAAAAGAGGGACACGCCCCCGACCTGGCAGGACTCCTCTTCAACCCAGTCCCTATCTCAGCTGCCCCCCACCGCCCATTCTCAATGGGACTGATTTTCCGGTCGCGTTTGGTCACAGCCGCCAAGCCGTTTGTCCCTCTAGCCACCCTGTACATGGCACCTCCCATTGGCCGGATGGGGGTCACATGATCGTTCCCCGCAGGATACAATATGGCGCCGCCCATGTAGCTGCTTCTGGAAGGCGTGGAGGGAAGGCTGAGTTTGCTGCGCTTTCTGGGTGAGGGAAGCCTGGAGTGTTAATGAGGGGAAGGGGATACTCTGCCCCTCACCCCAGGGAGGGCCCCGTGGGCTCAGGATTTATTTAGCTTTTTTGGGAGGGTATCTCACATTTCAGCTCTCAAATCCTCAGTCTGGGGGACATGTGGGGATTATTCTCCCCTTTCCTCCTCCTCTGAGTTATCCTGCACGAGGCTCAAAACCTGGCATCGGCTCCTTAAACAGGGTCCCCTCCCATTCCTCCCCCCACGTTAATTCTGAGGGATTGAGGCCCTCTGGTCCTTCAAGCAGTTTGAGCTGTCTCCCAGAAAACGTCAGGCGGGGGGGATGTCTTGCAGTTTCATTGTAAGTCTCATGATACTTGGTGGCTTGTCCGTCTCCTTCTCTCCCCCCCCCCCCCCAAAAAAAAAAACCAACCTTGGCTCCTTGTCTCATCTGACTACATGAGAATCTCAAGCTTTTGTTTAAGGAAAAATAACCATCTACCCTTTATTAGGGTTGCTACCTCTGAAGTACACACAAAAAAACCCCAAACCCACCCTGTGGTATCTGAACTGTTTCAGCTGGGAAGCTATTGCAAAAAAAGGGACAATCCTGGGGAACCCCAATGGCACCCATGCCAGAAATCAAATAAAAAGAACCCCATGTGTTATTTCAAAGAAATCGGATGACTTTAAGCCAACCTTGTAACGTCTTTCATTGTGATGACTAATTTTTGGATGTGTGGGGCTGACAATGCTGTTGTATTGCAGTAACACTTAGGAGTCCAAGCCATGGAGCAGGGTCCTGTTTTGTGAGGTGCTGTATGGGCACAAAACAAAAAGATGCCCTGTCTTACAGAACTCATGAGCTAAGGGTTTGTCTATACGCTGTTTTTGCACTGATTTTTTTTTCTATGTAGGTAGTTAAATCATTGCCACATCTTCTTGCGGCTGTGGTTTTAGTAGTATAAAGATGTGCTGGTAAATTTACCAAATCAAGCTCTGCTGATCTCAAAACCTTTATAGGGTAGTGCTGCATCCACTCCAGATTGTTGCAGCAATGTAACTAGATCAGTTTTCCCACAAAACGCAGATAATAGCACTTCCTTCCCTCACAGTGGTCGTGAGTAGAAAGACGTTAAAGATTGGGCAGTGCTTGGGTACTACAGGAATGAGAGCTACAGAAGTAGCGTTTGCATGCTCATTGGCAAAGCCATTTCGTTGTCCTAATTCAAATTCCTCCTTAACTCTCCTTTGCCATGAGGGCTACAAAAACACTTGGCAATGGCTGATGTACAGAGACCGCTGCTCATCACACTTACTGATATGGTTTCCTTTTGCTCCCCTGTCTACAGCCATCTGTTGCCTCTTCTTATATTTAGATTGCAGGCGCTTTGGGGCAAGGCCTGTCTTTGTTCTGGGACTGAACACTGTGAGGCTGTGGCCTGTGACTCTTAGATGCGACTGTAATACACCGAATAACATACAGTGCCTAGTGCACTACCACAATACAACCTGTAGTAAGAGCGTAGTTTATAAAGCATTTGGGGATCCTTCAGGGACTATTTCTCTCTTGTATTCTGGAGACAGCTGTGACACAAGATGTTCTGATGAAAGCTGAGTTCGCTCTACTGGCTTGGTTTATGAGACGCTGCATCCGGCAGCCGGGCAGAACTGTAACAACTGGAAGGGGCCGGAGATTCCCGCCACCCAAAGATCTGCCAGCCAGAAAGCTCTGTCCTTCCAAGGACATGGAGGGGCAATGCCCACAGGAAGCCAATGGCTCCCATCCAGAGCAGAGTGAGGAGCGGCTGCCTACATCTGACCTAGCGATGGATGCTGGGAGCTGCGCTGGCCCCGTGCAAACTGGGGAGACGGTGATTGCGGAGGGGAAAGCGAAGATCATCTTCCCCAGTGCCAACGAAGTGTTCTACAACCCCGTGCAAGAGTTTAACCGAGACCTGACGTAAGTACAAGTAAGAGGAGGGCCTGGAGCTGTTTATCTTAGGTACTTATCTGGCCCCCATCACGGTAATATATGAGCACTTTGCAACCCTCCTGTGAGGCTGGGCAGGGCTATTATCCCATTGTACAGATGGGGAAATCGAGACCCAGGTTCACCCAGGCAGTCTGTGGCAGAGCACGGAATTGAACCCAGGTCTCCAAAACACCACCGTTCTTCTCCTATTAGACCATACCTCTCTAGTGCCAAGCACCTGCTGTGAGGGCGAGGGGGGGCGGGGGATTAACGTGTCTCCAATCAGGGCCCCCCAAATCCAGTCACTTTTGAAATCAGGGCTAACAAGACAATAGAGAGAATTGCTTGGAAAAACTGCGCAGGAACATGAGTCCGCCAGGGGACGTGACCTAGATCTGAGCCTTAATGGGCACTAAGGCCTGTGTGTGTCTCTCTCTCTCTCTGACCTTCCGCCTCAGGTGTGCCGTGATCACAGAATTCATTCGCCTTCAGCTTTCAGCCAAGGGGATTCAGAGTAAGTGGAAATGTCTGTGTCTCCCTCTCGAATATCCCCCGCCCCAATGCAGTGAGCAGGATGGTTAACTTCGTACGACCCTCACTAGCACCCTAGCTTTCAAAGCCAGTCGGGACCCCTGTGACCCTCTGGCCTCCTGTCCCACTTCCGCCTTGAGCCCAGTGCAGCAGGACCAGGGGATGCCAGGCGCTCGGCTCTGGTTCTCCGTTATTCCCTTTCTGCGCTGCTTGCGGGTGGGAATTTTAAGCTGCTTCTGTGGGCTCCCTATTTGAGCTCCACAGGGGCCTCCTTAGGCCGAAGCTGAAGCTATGCTTCTCCCTATCGCCCCTAGGGTGCAGGGACTAGCCAGAGTCCAGGACACTGGCATAGCGGGCAGATCGGGGTGTGGCCAGAGGCTGGGAACAGGGATAGTTCAGGGCCTTAATGTTAGGGCCCCCAGCACAGAGGGGCATCCCGTCCTCCCCCTCCTCCCCCACCCCAAACTGCAAGGCCTCTTTGCGCACCAGAGCTAAAGGCCCACCCAGAGATGCTGCCCAGATCTGTGGCGGTGCTGGAGTGGGAAGGGGCGGGGGGGACGGCTGACACCCTCGCATCCACCCCGCTCTGTCTCTTACAGTTGCCGTCCCAGGAGAGGAGAAGGTGGAGAAGGTGGTTGTGGATCTTTCCGAAGGGGAGGAGGCTGGGTCGGAACCAGCGCCCGACGAGGAGGGGGCAGCGCGGGCAGTGGCAGCAGTGGGAGAAGTGTGCAAGGTGCATATAAACCTAGCGCTACCTTTCCCGTAGCACCAGGGCCCCCGTCTTGCCAGGCACTGCCCAGAGAGAGAAACGGTCCCTGCCTCGAGGAGTTCACGGGCCAAAGAGACCAGCCGATCTCTCTTTGGGTAGGATGGGTGGGTTCCCCTAAATCGCTCCCCCCAGCGGTGGCCCTCCCACACCCTCTGGGTCTGAAGCAGGATGTGGGGAGGGGAGATTCTCCCTTGACCAGCCCGCCCCCAGTTCTTAAGGAGGATCCGAACCCTCTCCCTATTTAAGCTGCAGCTTTATGCTGCCTTCATCCACGGCACTGCAACCCGTCTTGGTGCGAGGAAGCTCTGGGCAGGTCTGCGCTGGCCCCTCCAGCTCGGTGGGCGCGCAGGGTCTTGCTAACCTTGCCCGGGAATTGGAGTTTGGCATGCAGGTGGATGGAGAAACTTCCTAATCCCGAGCTGACCACTGGGCTCCAGGCATCAGTGTCTGGACACGAGTCTCCAATGTGCTAACGCACGTAACCCACGTGATGGCTGGGCCGCGGGCAGAGGTGGATGAGCCTGCTTCAGCCGTGGCTAACCGACCTGGGGCTTGTGCTGTTGGATCCAGAGGTCCCGGGTTCGATTCCCCGCTGATCGCTGACCCCGGGCGTGTGGGCTTCGGCTGAGATGTGGTCCCTTCCCCCCCGCGCAGGAAGGAGTGCGGATCTTGGAGGCCTTGGCCGCCTCGGGGCTCCGCTCCATCCGCTTTGCCAAGGAGGTGCCTGGCCTCCGGGCCGTGGTGGCCAACGATTTCTCCTCCAAAGCCGTCGAGCTCATGGCGAGGAACGTCCAGTTCAATGGAGTCGGGCACCTGGTGACGTCGAGCTTGGCCGATGCCAGGTAAAGCTGGGGGGAGAGGGGGATGGGCCGCTCTGGCATCATGTGCACTGAGCGGGTTGGCCTGAGCTTCCCGATCGAGACGGCCCAGAAGCAGGAGGGCGAATGGCCTTGTACCTGGAGGATTTGGGGGGGGGGAATGGGACTAGTTGGCTCTGGTGAGGGGAATCTGGCAAAATCCCCAAGTGGCTGGTTAGCAGGTAGCGACTCCTGTACCGAATGGGGTGGGTGGGTTCGCGAGACAGGCCTCCAGCGGCCACGATGGCTAACAACTACCCGCTCCTGTTGGCAGAGAGGTGGGGCGGAAGCTGTTCGGGGCAGAGATTGTCTTTGGGTTCTGTCTCTGTACAACACCAGGGGGCCCTGGGCCGCCACTGGGCACTTCGGTGCTACCGTAATACACTTAGTAAATAACAAGCCAGGGAGACTGTGCCCTATAAGGGGGTCTCAGTGCAGGGGCTGGGGGAGGGGCTGTGTGGGTGGGGGGCTTGGTGGATAAGAGCCCTCGGATATCCTAAGCTGCGAACTGGCCCCGCAGACCCCCCTGCTCAGCGTCTGTCCCCGTCCCGCCTGCAGGATGTTGATGTATCAGCAGAAGGCGGAGAAGCATCCGTTCGACATCATCGACCTGGATCCGTACGGCAGCCCTGCCACCTTCCTGGACGCCGCCGTGCAGGCGGTGAGTGAAGGAGGTGAGTGGGGTGGGGGGCAGCACCAGGGCTGCTGGCGCTGCGAGCTTCCTTACAGCAGTGACTTGCCACATTTGCAAGCTTCCACGGATGCCTTGGCTGTAGGATCTGGTGGGTTAGAGCACGGTGGTCAGGAATCCGCACTCCTGGTTCCATCTGTCCCAGGGGCAGATCACTTCCCTCCTCCACCTCTGAAGCGAGGACCCCACCGGCTATCCCAGGCTCTGAACTCTGGGTGGAGACGCAGCTAGGCTGGGTTGTCCAATCCTAGAGCAGGTGAGGCTGGTGGCTGGGGGAAGAATCCTCCACTGACCGTCCCTGGGATGTCCCCCTTGCAGGCCTGCTGTGCGTGACCTGCACCGACATGGCAGTGATGGCCGGGAACAGCGGGGAGACATGTTACAGCAAGTACGGAGCCATGTCCATCAAGGGCAAGTTCTGCCACGAGATGGTGAGTGGGGGCGGGGCCTCTGCCTCCATGCCCCGCCCCGTCCACCTGCCTGCCCCCTAGAGCAGTGGTTCTCAAACCTTCGCAACCTGAGGACCCTCATTTTGATTTAAAATTTTTCATGGACCCCCAAGCCGGCTTCTAATTTTCCCCAGGGGTGTGCAACCCCCACTCCACCCCTTCCCCCAAGGCCCTACCCCTGCCCCTCCTCTTCTCCACCCGCTCCCCCAAGCACACCCCATCCCTACTCCTCACCCTCCCTCCCAGCGCCTCCTGCACACTGTTGAACAGCTGTTCCGCGGTAGGCGCTGGGAGGGAGAGCGAGGAGTCGATCAGTGGGGCCAGCGGCCCCGGCCGTGACTCGCTGCCCCCCAGTTTGAGAACCGCTGCCCCAGAGGGAAGGGGAGCTCAGCCTGCTCCCTGGCCCATTTAGTCCTGGGGCCCTACTTGCGATGCTGGTCCTGCTAGGGCTGGGCTGAGACCTGGCGCACGCGTGTCCCAGCAGAGCTGGGCGTGGGAATCCGGCCCAGTATTGGAAGGGGAGCGTGGGCCCCAGACCCAGGCCGCACCCCAGCACTCCACCTCTCCCCGCTCCCGCCTCGCGGGCAGATCCTTGAGCCCGGCTCTGCAGCGCCCGTTTCCACGCGCAGGCCCTGCGGATCATCTTGCACAGCCTGGACCTGCGAGCCAACTGCTACCAGCGCTACATCGTGCCGCTGCTGGCGGTCAGCGCCGACTTCTACATCCGGGTCTTCGTGCGGGTCTTCACCGGCCAGGCCACCGTGAAAGCCTCTGCCAGGTGAGCCGGGCTCTGCAGGCGGGCGTTTCATCCTGGGGCGCCGGCCAGAACTGGGCCAAGCAGCTCACCCTGCTCTCCACAGCGCCCCCTGCTGGAGAGGCCAGGAGTGGAGTAGCCAGGAGCTCCCCCTCCCCCCAGCCCTGCAGCGCCCCCTGCTGGCATCCCCCCCCTGCTTGCTGTTCATTGAATCGCCTCCTGTCTCTGCAGCAAACAGGCCCTGGTGTATAACTGTGTGGGCTGCGGGACGCACCACTTCCAGAGACTCGGCAAGATGACCAGCCACGGGAGCAAGTAGGGGGCTCCGGGTTCTCCACCTCACCCCGGGACAGGGGCTGACTCCAATTCCTGGCCCTGGAGAGCCGCGGGCGGGGACCTGTCCTCGGACCTAGTGCCCACTGGATGGGAGAATCCAGTGCTGGAGATGCAGAATGGATGGGGAGAGTGGAGAGGGGATGACTGGTCCCTGGAGGGGGGCCTGGCCTGGGAGAGCTGGGGGGTGGAGCTGGACTAAGATCTCAGGTTAGGACAGTGGGGTTGGATGGGCGCTCGGGGGGGTTGGATGGGCGCTCGGGGGTGTTGGAGGGGGGCTGGGCTGGAGGGGCGCAGCTGGGGAAGGGGCTCTACCCCATTAGATCTCTAATCACCCTTCTGATTGATTCAGTTTTAAATACTCGGCTGCCTCTGGCCCCCCAGTGGGCCCCTCCTGTGAGCACTGCCACCAGCGGCACCAGGTGAGCCCCCCGCTCCCCCGGTGCACCCCGCTCCCGTACGGCCGGGCACGCTGCCCTTACCTGCTGTTCTCTCCCCCAGCTGGGTGGCCCCATGTGGGCAGAGCCCCTCCACGACCCAGCTTTTGTCCAGAGGGTCCTGTCGGCCTTGGGGAGCAACCCGGGACGGTTCGGGACACAGGATCGGATCCAGGGGGTGCTCAGCATGGTGACCGAGGTGAGGGGCCAATGGGGCAGCACCCCCCGGGGAACAAGCGGCATAGGGCAGAAGGGCCCTGCTGGGGAATCGGGTTGTCTTTTGGGTCTGAGTTGGGGAGCATCGGGGAGGGTGGGGGCGTGGTCAGTTGGGTTTCTGGGGGCGGAGCCTGTGCTGATCCACCGTGTTCCCCTCTGGCCAGGAGCTGAGCGACGTCCCGTTGTACTACACCCTCGACTGCCTGAGCAGTACCATCCACTGCAACACCCCCTCCCTGCTGCAGTTCAGGTACTCTGGGCGTTACGGGACCGGCCCCAGGTGCCGGGCGTGGGGCAGAGCCAGGGGCAGCCCCTATCCCAAGGAGCTTCTGCTCCAAACACCCCTGGAGTGGGTGGGGAACTGAGGCACAGAGCCAGGAGGGGACCCGCCCCCAGGAGAGCGGGGGCAGAGAGCCAGACCGGGCCCCCCCTCGACTGGGACACGCTACCTCTAAGGTCGGGATTGGAAGCAGCACATTTTTCCCCCAGGGGAAGAGCATCCCCCCGCTCCACTTACCACTAGGGAGTGCTGGGGAGAGCGCCCCCTCCTGAGCTGCCCCCACCTCGGAGAGCCCCGGGGCCCGCAGGCAGCAGAGGGTTCCCACTCCACCATGGCCTGAGGGCTCCCCTCCGGTTCCAGATCCGCCCTCCTCCACGCCGGCTACCGCGTGTCGCTCTCCCACGCCTGCAAGAACGCCATCAAGACGGACGCGCCGCCCTCCGTCCTCTGGGACATCATGAGATGCTGGGTGAGTGGGGTCGGGGGGACTTAGCGTTCCTCATCCCCCCCTGCCCCAAACAGGTCACAGCTGATGGGGTGCCTGGCTGGCTGTGAGGCTAGTTAAGGTAGTGGGGGGAGGCAGGGTTTGGGAGACCGGGAGGGAGGGGGGACCTATCTGTTGCGGCTCAGGATTGAGGGCCACCGGCTGAACTATGTGTGGAGGGAGTCCAGGGCTGCGGGGAGGGGAAGTCAAGGAAAAAAATGACTTGATCTCTCTCCCCAGGAGAGACTCCATCCTGTGAAGAGAGAGCGACTCTCGGACACCAGCCCAGCCTTCCACATCCTCTCCGTGGAGCCCACGTACGGCCTGGGTGTTCGAAGGGAATCAGGCCCGCACCTGGCGCACTGCCATCTTTGCTGGTGGGAGGCAGTGTGGCCTAGTGGGGAGAACGCTGGACCAGCACTTGAGACCCTTGGGTTCTAGGCCTGGCTCTGCCACTGGCCTTCAGTGTGGGTGGGGTCATGTCCTCCCGTGCCTCAGTTTCCCCATTTGTAAAACAGTGGTACTGAGGCTGACCTTCTGTGAGCTCGCTGGGGAAGAGACAGGGATGGTCTCGGGGAGGGATGGGGGGCTGGTATAGCCTCTCCAGGGCCCTGCCCCTGTTGTGCAGAGGTTCTGGGAGGCTGCCAAACCCTGCTGCTTCAGGGCAATGCAGCTGTCTAAGGTGGATTAAAGAGGAACTTTTCCCTGCAGGTGTGCTGAGCAGCTGGGAGACACGGGGCTAGCCTGGCTTTGAGCCCAGTGGCCCCCAGCCCTCTGGTCTGAGCCAGAGCAGCAGGGGGTGTGTGTGTGAGGAATACCAGGCTAGATGGGCCCATGGGGCTGATCCACTCTCCCCGCCCCCCCAGGCTGCTCCGGAAGCACGCCTGGCAAAGCACTCAGCCATCTGTCTCCCTCTCCTCCATGCCCCAGGCTGCAGGCATCCTTCACCGTCCGCGAGGACGCCAACCCCAAATCCAGGAAGCAGGGTCTGAAACGATTCCAGGAGAATCCCGAAGCGTATTGGGGCCCTAAAGCCAGAGCGAAAGCAGGGTAAGGGGGGCCAATGGACTGGGCCAAGATTGAGCGGGGAGGGTGTGTGTGTGCGCGCGCTCAGATGCAGGACTCCTGGGTTCTATTCCTGGCTGTGTGGGGTGAGTGGGCCAGTCACTCCCTGCCTCAGTTTCCCCACTGTAAAGTGGGGCTAGGGCTGGTTGGAGACTTCACGCGTGTGCAAAGTGCATCTGTGACAGCTGCAGGGATGCCTAGTGGGGAGGAGTTAACGCTAGGGGCGGCTGTTCTACCTTGACTCCAACTCCAGACCAGGACGACTCTGGATACAGATCAGAGCAAGGTCCCACCTCTGTGTGGCTACTACCCAGCCAGACTGGTAGCCCTTTCCTGCTTCTATTTGGTCTCTTCAAAGCCTCCAGCCCCTGTGGATACGTGAACGCTCCTCGGGGCCTGCTGTTATACAGCTGCCATGCTCCACCCCAGAGCCAGCTGCTGTCACTCCTGGCTGTAGCTGAGCAAACTCCACTGCTGGGGGGTGAAGCTAACCCTGGGGGCTGGGCTGAGCTCACAGCCCTCCTCACCCAGCCCCCTCCTGCCTTTCCAGGGGCGGCATTTCCACCTCCCTGCAGGACAAGCGGAAGCTGCATCAGAACAAGCGGAAGGAGAGAGCGGAGGACGGGGGCCACTTGAAAAACATCCCCTGCAAAAGGCTCAAGGAGGTGAGGACTGGCTGGGGGGGCTGTGAATCTGGGGGAGGGAGCGGGGGTCAGAGGCGTGGCAGCTCCTGGCCCCGGTGTGGCTGTAATACCCCATAACCCTGACTGTAGCTTCTCTCCCTCTGCTAGGGGAGCGGCGCGGGGGCTGAGAAGTGCTGTCCCTCCCCTGAACCGGCCCCAGAGCCCGTGAAGACAGACAGCCCCCCCCAGTAGCCCAGCCCCCGGCAGGAACAGAGGCTACGGGGCTTTATTTTTTAGTTCGGTGAAGGTGCAAGCGCTTTGTTTTAAGACTGATGGTCTCCGTGCGGCCGGCCATTAAAACAAGGGTGTCTCCTTTTTATGTACAAGCCCAGACTTGTGTCATGCTTCTGTGTGGGGCACGCAGGGGGGAGCTCAGCCCCCTCCCCACCACTTCCCAAAGCAGGCACTGAGGGGAAGGCAGGGCTGTGCCCTGAGCCCCCCAGCCTCGGGCGGAGGAAGGGTCCCCTAACCACAGCCCGGCTGGATGCCAGGCAGGATGGTGGAGCTGCTCTGCCTCTGTTTCCCCACCGGCAATTGATCAGGCATGTGGGGGGGGAGTTGGGACTCCTGGGTTCTACGCGCAGCTCTGCCCCTGCCCTGGTGTGTCCCCTCTGCCTGCATCCCCCGAGCAGGACTCCACCACGAGCACCTAGACTGAGCTCCTTGTTTATTAACAATGGCACTTAGACCCACACTACCCCAGCCTCAGGCGGAAGGGGCAGGTGGGTAGAAATCAGAGGCGGTGCTGAGGAGTTGGGGGGGAGGGGGCTGGGCTCTGCCTCCTTCTCCCCCAAAGCCGGCACTGCCTTAAAGCAGGGCCTGACAGGTGCAAGTTTGGCTCTCGCTGGGTCGCTTTCCAAGGCAAGTCTCTTCCAAGCCTCCCAACAGCCAGGATGTGCCCCCCCCAGCTCCCACTCATTCCCACCAGTCAAGTTCTCAGGTGGGCAGGGCCCCACCTGGCTGAGGTGGGGGGGGCAGCAGTTCAGGGCTCCACCTGGGCGGCTTGATTCTGGGACGGAGGTGGGGGGCTGGCTCCCCCTACAGCTCTGCCTGGCCCCCACTGGGGCCCGTGTACTGGATAGTGGCCAGGAAGGTGCGAATCTCCATGGGCTGCAGCGTGACTCCCAGCGGGTTAAGCCGAGGGTAGGGCTGGCGCCTTGCTGCACCTGGGGGAGGAAGCCAGGGGTTAAGGGCCTGGGGGCCAGCAGAGGGGCCCTGGGCCTAGAGGCCGCCAGTTTCTCCACGGGATGGTGGATACAACCCTCCCCTGTGTCTGAGAGCCCACCCCACAAGGGGCCAATGTGCCAGCTGCCCACCCTCCCCTAGGTAAGGGGGCAGGTGCTGGCTGTGCAGGAGAGGGGGGACACTGCTCCATGCTCTAGTGCTGGGGTGTGTGTGTGTGTGTGACCTACCTGTGGCTGGCCTCCAGTTGACCCGGTTCATGGCCTCTCGCTTCTGGTTGGCCACCAGGTTCATCTCCTGCAGGGAGGTGATGGTGAAGGAGGAGAACAGGTGCTGGGGGGGTGGGGAGAGAGACATGGTCAGTAACTTCCTCAGGTGAACCCTGCCCCCTGCTGGCCACCCCCAGACCTGCAGGGGAGTAGGCAGCAGCAGCTCCACACCCCACCCACCCCGACACAGGGGACTCCTGCAGTCTGGTGTGAAAACAGGATTCTGTGCTGGCCGTCCTCCGCCTCTGGGTGGGGCTGCTCATTTGTGCTCCACCCCAGAGCTGGCTGCATTTCAGTGCCAGGAAGGGGAGACAGCAGCACCCACCTCTGGGGGGCAGGGGTTAGCATCAAGTGGGTGAGGGGGACCCCTACATCAAACAGCTGCTACACCTCGTGTCTAAGGATCCCTTTCCCCGTGTGGATGTGAAGCCATCTCTGGTGTGGGACAGGGCAGCTGTTTTACACAAGTGTACTAGGGTGATGCTAAGATCCACCCCAGAGGTGGCTGCATTGCAGCACCAGGCAAGGGAGCCTGAGCCTGTCAAGTGCTTTAGATGAAAAATCCTCCAGGCCAGTGGCTCAGCAAGTCCCGATGCCCCAGCCCAGCCCAGCCCCTGCTGTTGGCTACCTACCAGCAGGTCGACAGTGATGGGCTGGGAGCCGTTGGCGCTCTCCCCTCTCTCAAACTGGTGCTCCAGGCGGATGAGGACGGAGCTGGGGTCCCACTGGGCCAGCGTCAGGAGATGGATGGAGGGGGGAAGCGCTTGCTTCAGAGCAGAGAACTGGGGAGGGAGGAGAGACGCGGCGTCAGGCTGCCAGAACAGCGCCACCCAAGGGAAAGTTTTGGCAAACTAGACAAGTCACCACCCACCCCTGAACTAGCTCAGTTCCCCAGGCTGCCCCGGTGCCTGCAGGGACGCGCAGGGTGGATACAACCCGCTCCCCTTCTCCTCCAGGGGCTGGCCTGGGGCTCCCAGCAGGCAGCAGTGTCCCCCTACTGCTGAGGGAAGGGGGGTACAGGGGGAGCCCTGCTTTCAGCAGAGAGCAGCTGCCTCGTCACAACCCCTCAGTTTACTTGAGCCCTCAATTTTCTGTCGAAGAGCAGCTTGGACAGAACATGGGGTGATCGGCTCAGCTGCCCTCACGAGTGAGTCACCCCAGCGCAGGTTTCACTGGGGGCATAGCCCCATTTGTGGAAGAGGGTCATGCGTCCCCCCATCCCCCGAGCAGGGAGCACAGGGCCATCAGCTCTAGCCCTTTTCATTAGCAGATCACAAAGCTCCCATGATGGGGTTAACCTATAGTTCCCCATAGCCTGCCCCCGGGCTGTTGGGGAGGGGGCAGGAGCTGTAGGACTGGGAGAAGGGGGAGAGGTACGGCGATCAGAAAGACAAGGATTTCTCTCCTCGTCCAGCCCAAAGAGCCCTGCCCTGGAGGGAGGTGAGGTGGGAGCTGAATCTGTGTCAAGCAGGGCTGAGACCCCCACACTCGTTTCACAAGTGGGTGAGGCAGTGGGGAACAAGCAGCCCCTGGCAGGATTCAAACCAGCGACCCAGCAGCTCACAGTCCCCCTCCCTAAAGCACAGAGCCCTGCCCAGGCACCTGCTTGAGGCTGCGCTGCCCCCGGTGGAAGGAAGGGCCCCCGCCAGGGGCCAGGACCAGCTGGGGCGCCATGAACTCCTGCTGGGCCTGCAGCCGGTGCCGGTCAGCCGAAGACTCCACCGTGTCCAGGAAGACGAGGTGCCGGCCCCTCACCACCAGGCCGTCGTTGTAGACCCCCGGCTCCAGCAGGGGCTCCCCCACCCCGCGGTTGTCATCGTAGAGCAGCCGCCGATGCACCTGGCCGCAGGGAGGGAATGTCAGAGCAGCTGCTGCACTGGGGGCTGTGAGCGCCCCCTGCTGGCCAGCCCTGGGCACTGCACGCTGCACTGGTGCAAGGGATCATAGAGCTAAGGGCACCACCTGCTGGTGCAGCCCTGCTTCTGCAGGATGGGGAGGATACACAGGCCCAGAACAGAGGGGGGTGGTGGTGTTGGGGTGGGGTTGGAGTCCATCCTATCTCCTCCCCATCCACCGCTGCAGGGGGGTGTGGGAGGGAGGAGCCCAGGGCAGGATTCCCCCCCCGCCCCCATCTCTCACCATGAGCTCCACGGAGCCATCAGCCACACTGCTGCCCCCCTGCGAGCGATCCGTCAGCACCGTCAGCTGGAACTTCTTGTTCTAGAGAGAAGAGGGAGCCCAGAGCTAACCGAGCGGGCGAGGCCCTGCCGGGCAGGGTCACTCACCCGCTCCCTCCAGCAGGGGACATTGGGAGCAGCCCCCCACCTCCCCCCCCCCCCAAGCAGCTCTCCTGCTCTTCCATCCCCGTGCCTGCCTGCAGCTTCCTGACCCCTTCCTGGGCTACATTCCCCGTCCCTGTTGCTGGGGGGGGTGTCAAGCAGATAGCCTGGGGTCCAGGCAGGGAGCACTTTGGGGGGGGGGAATTAAGAGAGTGGCAGGTGGGGCTGCGTTTCTTCTTTCTGGAATAGCCTCCCTCCTGTGTCTCTGCAGCACCACCTCCTGCGACACTATGCTCCATATTCCTCAGAGAGATATTTCCATATATGATTGTGGCATAATTACGATGCATTTTGCACAAGCTGGGTCATACGACGTGTCCTTGGACCAGTGCTGATTTGCTGAATATGATTATCCCCTTTGGATGCATGTAGCATGTTTGTATCTGAAGTTATAAATACTGGCTGGGTGTATTTCAGATGCGCTTAGTCTGAGGCTGTGTCTACACCACGCACCTTCGAGCGACCGAGCCGTGCCGCTAAACGGCGCGCAGTGGAGCTGCTGTTTGTTGGCAGGAGAGAGCTCTCCCCCCGACAAAAATCTTCCACCCCCAACAAGCGGCGGTAGCGGTGTTGGCAGGCGAGCGCTCCTGCCGCCAAAGCTGTTCACACCAGCACTTTTCCTCGGCAAAACATTTGGCGTTCGGGGGGCAAGGGTGGGTTTTTTCACACCCCTGAATGACAAAAGTTTTGCTGACAAAAGTCCAGTGTAGACAGAGCCCGGGTGACCCCCACAGCCAGCCTTTCGGGTACAACGGTGAAGAAGCTAGACAGAGCTGATGGACTTTGAACGGGCTTGGCCTGCCTGTAAACGTTTCAACCAGCCTGTAAGTAACGGCTGCTGTGACCCAACCAGGGCATGGACCCAGACCATGCGATACCGGACTCCATGTTGGGTACCTGTAGCTTTCCACAAATTGGGTGGGAACTGGTTTTGGAACAAAGGGTTCCCGCCCTCTGTTAAAGCTATCTAAGGTGGGGCGTGACGTCATCTAGGGGCCTCACTCCCCACCTAAGAGAACGCCTGGAAACACGTGAGGAGCAAAGAGTGAACTGGGGGCAGTGCTGGACCCAGGCTCAAGGGATTTCTAGCCTGGGTATGGAAATCTGGTGGCCTCCTTGTATCAGCAGCCGGGCTGAGAGACTGCGAATTCCTATCCAATCGGTCATTTTAGGCTTTGTTTGCAGTTTTGTTTATTGACTTTTTGATCCGTTTGCTATCACTTAAAATCTTTGTCGTTAATAAACTTGTCTTTTGCTTTATGTAACCCGGTGTGCCTTTGAGTGAAGTGTCCGGGGAAAAAAGCTCAGCGGGGTTAACACAGGCTTGTTGCATTTTCCTCTCCACATTGAGGGAGAGGTGAACTATTTATGAGCTTACATTACACAGCTCGCTGTGCAGTGCAGGACAGTATAATTTTGGGTTTATACTCCAGTCGGCGGTGCGTGCCTGGGGAGCTGGGAAATTGGCTGGTGTCTGCTGTGTGCACTCAGGTAACCTTCTCTTGAGGGAATTCTGCACCATTGCGCATGTGCAGAATTTATGTCCCCTGCAGATTTCTTTGCTTCCACATAGAAAAATGACTTTCTAACGAGGAAGCAGAGGGAAGCCACCAACGTGGTCATGTGACCTCCCCAGCAGTACGTTTCAGGGGCCCAGGGCAGCCGGCAGAGAGGTAAATCACTGTGGGGCGAGACTGGCTGGTGGCTCCTACCCTGCGCCGGGCTCAACTGCTAGTCCCGGCTGGGCTGGGGAGCACGGGACTTCCTCTGCCCCTGCACGGCATCTGGGGCCGGGTCAGACCCACCCCCAGATTTCTCCCCTGGCTGCAGGAAACGCTGCAAAGTCCCCCCCTCCCCTGTTTCCTACACCAATCGCTCCTGAGCTGCAGGGGAGGGATCCCTGTACAGGGAGCTGCTCCCCCATCCATCCAACCCCCCCCGCCTCGTGCAGCCAGACCCCCTCCTACCTTCCCATCGACCCCCCCCACCCTCAGACACCCCCCCACTCCACCTGCACCATCCTGACAAGCCACCTGAACCTGGATCCCCGCTCCACTGAGACCCACTCCCCCAGCATCTGGACCCCACCACTGATACCCCCACAGCCAGACCCTCTGCCAAGCTCCATCCCCCTCACACCCAGAGCCCCCCCCCGCTGAGCCCCAAGCACCTTCACCTGGACCCCCCTGCCGAGTCCAATTAACGTTGCACCCAGAAACCCCCCAACAAATGCCTGTGCATCCAGATCCCCCCCACTGAGCCGCCTGCACCCAGACTGCCCCACACAGAACCCTCTCAACCCACATCTGGATCCCCCCCACACTGAGCCCTTCCACACTTGGATCCTGCCTGGCTGAGCCTGCCTGCTCACACCTGGTGCACCTGGCACGGAGGGGCAGGGCCCTGGGGTGTTTCTGGGGCAGGCCAGGTCCCTGCGCTGTGTCAGGGTTGGGTGCAGCCTCACCGCTGAGTCCGTGTCTCAAGTGGAAGCTGCACAGTGATCTCCCACCTCTGTGCAGCCAGTGGCAGGTGCTCGCCAAGGCCACGCTGGAGCTTCCACATTTATTTAACAAATAACATTTACAGAATTTTAGAATACTGTGTGCAGAATTGTTAATGTTTTGGTGCAGAATGCCCTCAGGGGTACCAGGTACCACCTGCTGGCGTGCTGGGTGATAACGGGGCCTGGTGAGGCTGGCTGTATCTCCGCCACAGCAGTGTGGGCAGGGCCAACCCAGCTGTGTGTCCTACAGGGGCGCAGTGCTTCCCAGACTGCACCCCGGGGCTGGCCACCCGTCACACTCATCTCTGCCTTTCCTCGAGCCGCTGCATGGGCCAGAGCAGATCTGGGGGCGTGGGAATGAGGGACCAGCAGCACCACCTGCTGGCCAGCACTGGTGTCTGCAACGCCTCCCCCCCCCCAGGATCTTGTCCATATCTGGCACCCGCTGCTGTAGGAATCAAGCCCTCGCCATCTTTAGTGTATTTACCCTCCCACCCCGTCCCTGTGCAGACAAGGCAGTGCTATGATCCCTGTTTTATCAATGGGGAAACTGAGGCACAGGGGCATGACATCACAAGCTCCCACAGGGGAGTCGGTGGCAGAGCCAAGAACTGAAGACCCAAGCGAGTGTCGCTACCCACTGGACCATCCCCGTCTCTCCAAGGAGAGGAATCCCTCCCCCCCCCCCCACACACACACACACACTGAGCGATGGGGAGGGGCCCCAGCGAGATGCTGGCAGGGGCCCCCTGGTACCTTGATATAGATGCGACTGTTGACGGGATAGTAGTTCCCAGCCACCGGCTCCGTCTGGCTCAGGTTCCACGTGGCTCGATAATCCCGCCTGCCGTGAGCATCAGAGCCCCATTAAGCCCCGTGTCGGCCATCTCCCCCCGCCCCCAATCCGGGGAGTAGGGCCGGTTCGGGCTGTGCAGTCCAGGGCTCTGGGCAGATCCCGAGCGACAGGGTTCCCAGCCCAGCCCTGACTGGGGAATGGACTGTTCCCTATACCTAGCCCTGGGGTACCCCACATGCTGCACAGTCTGTGTCTGACACCCCCCCAGGGGGAGGCTGCCAGCTAACCAGGAAAGGGGGACGTCCAGGGCTCGTTGGAGTAGCTCATTCAGGGACCTCGAACAATAATTAAGGCCTGGACGTTCATTAAGACACAGCCCCTTTTTCCCCAAGGGGAGAAGGGACTCGGTAATTCAATGGAAGACACGAGAATGGAGCCAGGAGTCCTGACTTCCAGCCCCCCCCCCCCCCCCCCCCCCCCCCCCCCCTCCCAGAGCTGTGGGGAGAACCCAGGAGTCCTGACTCCACCTTGGAATCATCCCCTCCCCTGCCCAGGAAGGATCACCCCACTCCCAATGTCTTGCCACCGCCCCCCGCTGCCCTTTACCTCCGCTCCAGAATCTCCCGCCCGTTGGAGTCCGTGTAGAAGCGTCCGTCCGTCTGCAGGGACGTCTCGAAACGGCTGATGATCTCCTTGCCTAGCCCGTCACTGCGGCAGAGGGTGCGGCAGCGTCAGACGTGGGGTCTGGCAGCACACGGGTTCCCCCACCCCCGACACACTTCCTGGGGCTGGTCTGACATTTTCCATCTCAGCTGTGTCGATGGGAAAGGTGGGGGAGGGGCTCCCCTTGAAAAGCATCATGGGGACGGACCAACGGATGTTCCGTCAAAACTCCCAAATATCTGCATTTGGCTGCAGTGCCTCCCACTTTATAAACCTGGCTCCCGGGTCAGACTACATCTCCCACCAGGGCCAGGGCCGCCCATAATGCACCACCTCCTGCCCCCAAGAGGGGAGGCTGTGGTGCATCATAGGAAATGTAGTCCAACCCGGGAGCCCAAACCAGAGAGAATGGAAACTCTGAACTACAAATTACCACAGCGCATTAGGGCAGGACTGTGGTGCACCATGGGAGATGTAGTCCACCCAGGGAGCCCAGCCCCCAGAGGAAAATGGGAGCATAAGGCACCAAAACTACAACTCCCATGGAGCATGGCAGCAGCTCCTCCAAGTTGAAAATTACTTTGGTCTAGAGGCAGTTTCCTGTGTCAAAACCCTTCCATTTCCCACACTCACGCTATAGGGATGGGCCCCACCGTCCACTCCAGCTCCACATAGGGCTGCCCAGCATAGAGCCGCACCACCTGCGAGCACCACGAAGAGAAGTTCTGGTAAACTTCCTGCACCAGCTTGTTCTGGACCAGAGAGAGAGAGAGAAACGTGTGTGCGGGATCCCCTCGCCCAGCACTGCCTTGCAGCCACTTAGAACATAAGAACGGCCAGAGTGGGTCAGACCAAAGGTCCATCTAGCCCAGTGTCCTGTCTTCCGACAGTGGCCAGTGCCAGGTGCCCCAGAGGGAATGAACAGAACAGGGAATCATCAAGTGATCCATCCCCTGTCGCTCATTCCCAGCTTCTGACAAACAGAGGCTAGGGACACCATCCCTGCCCGTCCTGGCTAATAGCCATTGATGGACCTATCCTCCATGAATTTATCTAGTTCTTTTTTTTAACCCTGTTATGGTCTTGGCCTTCACAATGTCCTCTGGCAAGGAGTTCCACAGGTTGACTGTGCGTTGTGCGAAGAAATACGTCCTTTTATGCATTTTAAACCTGCTGCCTATTAAATTTCATTTGGTGGCCCCTAGTTCTTGTTATGAGAAGGAGTAAATAACACTTCCACAGTTTATAGCAGGATCCCTCACCAGATGCTGAAATGCAGCTGACTCTGGGGCGGGGTGTTAGCAGCCCACAGCACCTCAGCACAACATTGGAGGAGAGTAAGGAAGGGATCCTGGATTCAGTTGGAAGTGCAACGAGGTCTGATTGAAGGATCCTGAAGGGGGTTAGCTTTGACTGAGACATCACGGTAAGGTTAAGGAACATGCCAGGGGATCGTCAATGGCCATTAGCAGATGGGGCCTTAGTTTTAAGTCTTACCCAAGAGCTAGCAACTCTGCTCTAACCCCGCGGACTCCAGTCCCCCAGACGGACTTGGGAATAGAACCCAGGCATCCTGGCTCCCAGCCGCCCCCCTAATCTAACCTCTAGACCCCCCCCCCTCCCAGCTAGCTCAGGGCTAGTGACATAAGGGAATCGGAGACAAGGGACTTCGGCTCCCACGCCCAGCCCCCTGGAGTTCCCACACCGGGGACGCCCCCGCCACCTACCTTCACCAAGTACGTGTGGGCTCGCCCAGCCACACGTAAGGGCTCAGAGCGGTTGGGCCTGAAGATATATGCCCCGGAGGCCTGGGCGCTGTCATCATTGCCAATGCTGGCGTTGTACCTTGGCGGGGCAAGAGGGGGCGGATGGTGAGAGAAGGTCCAATCAGCTGCCCAGAGCACCATGAGCCCCAATGCCACGCCAGGGAGAACCCCCCCCCCCACGCACACAGACCCCACACTGGCCAAGGGATCGAACTCCCCCTCCTGGGAGCTGGTTATTACCCTGTTTTACAGATGGGAAAACTGAGGCACAGAGGGATGGAGAGGAAGGTATTCACTCGTGCTCGAATGTGAGTTAATAACAGAGCTGGAAATAGAACCCAGGAGTCCTGATCCCCAGTCCCCACTGCTCTACCCGCTAGAGACCACTCCCGCCCCAGAGGTGGGGATAGAACCCAGGCATCCCGACTCCCCGCAGCTCACTGACCAGAAGAAGTTCTGAGACACAGGCAGCGAGATGCTTTTGTCCAGGTTCTGAATCTCCATCAGGAGCCCAGTGCCCGGGTCGAACAGAACCCGGAGATGCTGTGGGGAAGAAGGCGAGAACGTCAATAGACCATGACCCGGGGGACAACCCACTGCAGGACCCCTCATTCCTCCACCTCCGATTACCCTCCCCTCCGCCTGGGGGTCGCCCAGAAGAGACGCCCCTGGGTCACACAGTCCAGTCCCCACCCGGTCAGCTCCCCCCATTCAGAAACGAATCAAGTGCCATCTTAAAGCTCGTCAGGTTGTTTACCCCCTGCTGCTCCGTGTGGAGGCTGTTCCAGACCCGCCTGCCTCGGATAGTTAGAAACCTGCTTCTCATTGCCAGCCTGCACCGATTCCTGGCCCGTTTATCTCCCTTTGTTCTTGTGCCAACATTATCCTTTAGCTTCAATAGTTCTTCCCCCTCCCTAGAAGCCCACTGCACTAGGGGCTGTATGTTATTTATTAGGTGTATTACGGTAGTGCCTCCAGCTCCAGCCATGGGCCTGGGCCGTATTGCGCTAGGCGCTGTACAATATTTATTAGGTGTATTACGGTAGCGCCTCGGAGCCCCATTGATGGTGCTGGGCGCTGTACATTATTTATGAGGTGTATTACGGTAGCGCCTCAGAGCCACAGGCCTGTACCAGCTGGAGGTGGACAGACAAGAACAGAGACAGTCCCTGCCCCACAAGAGCGGGCTGCTCCCTTGCCTTAGGAAGTAAAACTGACCCGACAAAGTGAAACTGACCAGGCTGCCCCCTTGCTCAGGAGAGTACCTCATTCTGGATCTCCCTGGGGGACCAGGCGTCCACACGGGGTTGGGCCTGCTCCCGGATCCGTTTGGCCAGCCTGGAGCGCAGGTCCCCGCTGGCTGTTTTCGAGACGGTGTAGGCGCTGTAGCCCAGGGGAGGGGCCGAGGCTGGGAAGATCAACTCGTGGGTGGCGTCTCCCCGGTCTCGCCTCACCGCCCGGGTGAAGTTTGAGACGGGGACAACCTGGAAACAGAAAGAAAAAACATCTGAGGCCCAGATGGTGCCGCATGGGGACACCACAGGACGGATGCAGGGAGCTCGCAAGTTAAGCAGGGTCGGGCTTGGTTAGAATGTGGATGGGAGACGGCTGCTGTCAGCTCGTCAGCACTCTCCCTTCACAGTCAGTGCTGGCCCCAATGCCACAGAGTGATGCTAGGGGGCGCTGCGCTGCAGAGAGAGGGGTGGGAGCTCAGGAGGGGCCACTCCCCACTTGGGGTCACTGCTGGCCGCTAGGGGGCGCTATGCAGCAGGGAGTGGGAGCTCAGGAGGGGGCACCGACCCCAATGCCCCAGTGGCGTGCTAGGGGACACCTGGCTTTCTAGTAAGATTTAAAAACCTTGTGCTCATTACACAGCCCCTGGTGCTTTCCCCGGCGTGGCGTTAACCCGTCAGTCCCCTGCAGCCTATTTGCCAGGCACAAGGAGCGGTGCCAGCTTGGGAGGACACTATTGCCCGGGACCAAGTATGCATGGGCACCATCGCCCCCTAGAGGATGCAATCAGACCGGCTCGAGCGTATGCAATCACACCGCCCTCTAGTGGTGGCAGCATGCGGCGCCGTTACGAGCTGCAATACTGCTGCCGCTAAGAGATCCTCCTTTTGCTAGAAGATGCCAGAGCCCAGTCCCTGCTAACGAGTGAATCCCCTGCAGGCCCACGACACGGAGAGGGATGGAAACCGGCCAAGCGTGCAGCCGCAGGGTGGAGACAAAGAGTCAAGAAGGAAGACGCTCTGGCCCTACCTCATTCGGCACCGTCTGGCCGTTGGGATCTGTCACCGAATACGAGGCTCCCTTCACCGGCAGCCGGACGTTCCAGCTCACACGCCGTCCCAGCGGGTTGTAGAGGATCACCATGAACTGGACAGACAGACCCAGGTTAGCGGGATGCCCACCTGATCCTCCCCACCGCCAGCCAGAGAGAGCGGGCGCTACTCACTGGCTGAGCCCAGAGAGGAGAACAAGCCGTCCTACACCCACAAGGTAAGAGCCAGTCTCCCCCAGGTCGAGTAGCGACCTGCATTCTTGGGCTGGCGGAGCTGGGTTCTAGGCCCGGCTCCCCTCCCGCGCCCGCGGCCTACACAACAGCAAGGTCCTTACGGTGCCAGCGGATTCGGTCAGCGGGCACACGCTGATATTGAGGTAGTTGCAATAGATGAAGTTCTCCTTGTTGCCGCTGATGCTGGCCAGAGCGTTACTGACCAGGACCTGCAACGAGGAGAGATGCCTCCCATCAGGTGAGAGACGAGAGATTCACCCCCCCACACACGCATTCCAGGAGGGCGCTGGGCTGCTGGGAGCAGGATGGGGGCGCTCTCCCCTCACAGTCCGTGCTGACCCACAGCAGCTTCCTAGGCAGTGATGGGGGGGGGGGGGGACCATCAGCCCCTCCCCTTCCTCCCTGTTGTTCCTGGATGCGCTGCCCTGCACTGCCTCTCTGGAGACGCAGGTGAGGGACACAACACTGAAGGAGCAAGGGGTGGGGGCGAGCGGTGAGCCAGTAGTGAGTGGTGGTTCTCATAGCAGACAGGGGAGTGTCTGGCAGGGGAGTGAGGAGGCGAGCGGCGGGCAGGGGAACGAGGAGGGATGCGGCAAGCCAGCAGCGGGCAGGGCCGTGAGGAGGGACGCGGTGGCGGGAGGGGGGTGGCAACCCCCGCCCCAAAACCTTACATAAATAAATTACAATGATTTGGATGTCTACATGCGCATATTATTTTCTTAACTTGAGGGAAAAAAATAAATAATTTTAGGAAAAATGTCAGTGTGGCCACCAGCAAAAGTTGGTGGCCGCACTCTGAGGCCACCAAGAAATTTGTTGCGAGAACCCCTGCACTAGGGGGCGCTGTGCTGTACGGATCAGGGTGGGGAATGCTCCTCTCACGGTCAGTGCTGGCCCCCGATTCCCTGGGGTGGCGCTAGGGGGCGCTGTGCTGCAGGGAACAGGGTGGGGAACGCTCCTCTCACGGTCAGTGCTGGCCCCCCGATTCCCTGGCGTGGCACTAGGGGGCGCTGTGCTGCAAGGCGCATGATAGGGGGGAAGCTCTCCCCTTGGAGTCAGCATTGACCCCAACGCCCTGGGTGGTGCTAGGGGGCGCTGTGCTGCAGGGAGCAGGGGAGCTCTCCCCTTGGAGCCAGCATTGACCCCAACGCCCTGGGTGGTGCTAGGGGGCGCTGTGCAGCAAAGCATCACCAGGGCAAAAGTTGGTGGCCGCACTCTGAGGCCACCAAGAAATTTGTTGCGAGAACCCCTGCACTAGGGGGCGCTGTGCTGTACGGATCAGGGTGGGGAATGCTCCTCTCACGGTCAGTGCTGGCCCCCGATTCCCTGGGGTGGCGCTAGGGGGCGCTGTGCTGCAGGGAACAGGGTGGGGAACGCTCCTCTCACGGTCAGTGCTGGCCCCCCGATTCCCTGGCGTGGCACTAGGGGGCGCTGTGCTGCAAGGCGCATGATAGGGGGGAAGCTCTCCCCTTGGAGTCAGCATTGACCCCAACGCCCTGGGTGGTGCTAGGGGGCGCTGTGCTGCAGGGAGCAGGGGAGCTCTCCCCTTGGAGCCAGCATTGACCCCAACGCCCTGGGTGGTGCTAGGGGGCGCTGTGCAGCAAAGCATCACCAGGGCCACCCTTTGCTGAGGAGAAGAATAGGAAGTTATTAGGGGGGGGTCCCCTTTAAATCCCCTTGCCCGGCGCTGAGATGCAGCCACCTCTGGGGTGGGGCCATAGCAGGTCCTTGGCTACTCCGACACCCCCACAGGCTGCCTTTTCCCTGGGCCATCCTGCCCTGGGATGCTCACTGCAGGGACTAGAGGAGGCAGAGTCAGGTTCCGGGATCTCTGGAGGGGAACAGGGTGCCACGTACCTGGCAGGCGTCCCAGCCGGCAGCCAGGCGCTTGGCGTAGTCATTAGCCACGTGCTGCTTCTCCGTCCCGCTGACGGCGTCGTGATGCTGGGCCACTGCCATGGCCCGGCCTGTGGGGGAGCCGGGGCGTCAGGGGCGGAACAGGGAGCTGCGCCAAACCCACCGGGTGGGACAATGCGGGGGGCAGGGAAAGGGGGATTGTGGGGCCAGACAGCCCCCCCAAATCCAACCTCTCCAATAGGGGGCTGGGCCTGCACCTCCCCTGCCCGGCCTGAAGACTCCCCCCGGCCACCAAGCTCCAGCATCAACTTGGCAACTTGCCTAAGGCAACACAGACAGGAGTAGAACCCAGGAGTCCTGATGCCATCCCCTGCTCTAACCACTAGACCCCACTCCCCTGCCAGAGCCCAGGAGTCCCTGCAGCACTGGTCCATGT
The DNA here is from genome assembly GCF_011386835.1 of Chrysemys picta bellii. NCBI lineage: Eukaryota > Metazoa > Chordata > Testudines > Emydidae > Chrysemys > Chrysemys picta. The sequence continues at coordinate 2,883,828 of NC_088812.1, read as the reverse complement.
GGGCCACATTGCTGGATGTCTGTGTATGGAGAAAGCAACACTGCCCTCTGCTGGCTGCGATAGGAGCTGATCCTTTGCTCCGTCTCCCCCTAGTGGCTGCAGGGGGCAGGATACGTTTGGGGGGGAATCCCGATAACGAGGTGATTCACGGCGCAGCAGCTCACGTACGGAGCACGGCGCTGTCTCCTTTCCCGTAGGGGCCCGTCCTCGCCACCGGACCGGCCAAGGCTTCCAGCTGGTTGCAAACCTGCAAGGGGGGGCGGGGGAGCAGTGATGAGAGAACATTTATCCGCATCCGGTAACCCTCCAGGAGGGACTCGCCACTCCCATTTCATAGAGGGGGAAACTGAGGCACGGAGAGGGGATGGGGCCTCCCCAAATTCGCACAGAGCCCCTCCCAGCCCCTCTGCTCTAACCACTAGACCCCACTCCCCCCTCAGAGCTGGGGACAGAACCCTGGAGTCCGGCCTCCTAGGCTCAGACCTCCTCTGTCCCGCTCAGGACAGGGTGCTGGGAAGACCAACAGGCAGCAGGTCCCAGGGCGAAGGGGCGTGGGTGGGATCCCGGACTCCCTGCCCCCACCTGTAGGAAGTTGTTGCTCAGTCGCTCGTAACGCTTGAAGGCCGGCCGGCTGGTGAAGTAGCCTGTCCAGAAATGGTGCGGCCCGTCAGCGTAAGGGAAGAAATCGTCGTATTTGAGGGACCTGCGCGACACCAAAGAGGGTCCCTTCTGCGACTCATGGGTCCAGGAGACCCGGACCTACTCCCTTCCCCCTCCTCAATCCACCCCACCCGCACACCGCCTGGCCAGAGGGGGGTAGCCAGCCAGTCAGTGCCACAGCTCAGCCCCTGCCCCCAGCACCAGCCACTCTCAGCGCCTGAGGAACAGATAGGGTGACCAGATGTCCCGATTTTATAGGGACAGTCCCGATTTTTGGGTCTTTTTCTTATATAGGTTTCTATTACCCCCCCCCACACACACACCACCTGTCCCGATTTTTCACACTTGCTGTCTGGTCACCCTAGGAACAGAGAGGAGGATTATAATGGCATGGAAGAAACTAATGAGAGATGTGCTCATTTATATACTCCAGCGTGGCACTAGGGGGCGCTGAGCTGCAGGAAGCAGGGTGTGGGCTCAGCAGGGGGCGCTCTGCCCTCCCAGTCGGTGCTGATCCCAATGCGGCACTAGGGGGCGCTGTGCTGCAGGAAGGCAGGGGGCTCTGCAGGGGGCGCTCTGCCCTCCCAGTCGGTGCTGATCCCAATGCGGCACTAGGGGGCGCTGTGCTGCAGGAAGGCAGGGGGCTCTGCAGGGGGCGCTCTGCCCTCCCAGTCGGTGCTGACCCCAATGCGGCACTAGGGGGCGCTGTGCTGCAGGAAGGCAGGGGGCTCTGCAGGGGGCGCTCTGCCCTCCCAGTCGGTGCTGACCCCAATGCGGCACTAGGGGGCGCTGTGCTGCAGGAAGGCAGGGGGGTCAGCAGGGGGCGCTCTGCCTTTCCAGTCACGGCTCCATCATTACCCCTCCAAAAGGGAGGCACCAGGGGTTGGCAAGTCCATCCTCTCCGCCCTAGCCTGGCGGGGGAGGGACAGCGCAGGCCACCCCAGGCGGGTTCCCGCCAGCCCCACCCGGCCCCGGCGCTCACCACGACAGGTTGGCTTTGAAGAGTTCCCACAGGTAGCAGGTGGGGGTGGAGTAGAGCACGTGAACCTCGCTCCCGTTGAGTTGCTGGAAGAGACACAAGGGGGCGGAGGGAGCGGGTTTGGCGATCGCGCCAGGTGGGGGGCTGGGCGCTGTCATCCCCTAGTGGCCAGTCAGGGTAAGGCGTCTGCTGCAGCCTGCCACTCCCAGAGCCCAAGGACCCGGGTTCGAGCCCAGCCGTTGCCCAATCACAGCAGGGCCCTGCCGAGGGCAACGGGCCTCCTGCCTGGGCCACATGGCTGCCCCCAGGGGCTTGGCCTGTGGGTCAGGCAGTGGGAGCCCAACCCTCTGCATCTGGAGCGGGGAGCCTCTCCCGGCCCAGCAGGCATCCCCAGCCGACAGGGGGAGCCCTGCCTAGCAAGGGGCTCCTAACCTCCCCCGCCACTTGCAGTCCCGGGGGGGGGGGGAATCCCTGCCCCCCCAAGGGGCTCCTGACCCCCGTTACCTGCGCGTTGACGTGTTTGATGAGCTTGTCCATGTTCTTGTACCACAGGTTGGCGTTCTCGTACTGGAAATCCGAGCCCATCGTCATGACGATGTGCTTAGTGCGGTAGTGCTTGGCCTGCAAGGAGACGACGGGAGGAGACACTTGACGCTCCCCACTCCGAGACGCCCCCGGCTCGGTACCCAGATCCCGGGCGAAGGCGTCCCCGTGGCGAGCGCCTGGCAGGCAGCCGTCGGTTCCGCTTTCCCCACGGGGAAGGTCAAAATTGTTTCGGCAAAACTGAAATTTTTTCCCGCAGGAAATTCTGGTTTTGCAAAATGGGCGTTTGGCGGACAAGTCATTTCGACGCGTTTCTCACCTGCTCTAGCAGGGAGCTGCGGGGCAGGGTCCCGGGGCACTGGGCTGACACACCCGTCACCAGAGCGAATGACGGAGAGCGCCTGGAGACTCCAGGGAGGCTCCCCCAGTGCGATCTTGGGGCGGAGGAGGAAAATGGGGCCTGGTCCCAAATATTCAGCTGTGTATTGCGGCCGGACAGAGACTGGCCGTGTGTCACGGGGGCGGAAGCTGTCCCTGGGGCAATCCCATTCCGCTCCTTTCTGGGGCTGGTTCATTACCTAGTTCCATGCTCTACCGGCAATTATTACACCAGGGACAGAAACGGCGTCCGCCCACGCAGTGGTGAAGCTAACCATGGGGCCAAGAAAGTCACGTCCCCCAAAAGGGTCTACACTACAGCGCCTCTCTGGCTGTAAAATGACACTTGTGACTTTCCCCCATGGACCAGCAATTCCCCACCCAAACCCCAGGCAGCCAATCACAAGAGTCGCACCAACAGCTGAGCGTCCCAATAACTTATGCAAACTCAGGCACCAGCCCAGATAGGAATCAAACCCAGGAATCCTGACTTCCAGCCCCCTGCTCTAACCACTTTCCCTCCCAGAGCCAGAAATAGAACCCAGGAGTCCTGGCTCCCAGCCCTTTGCTCTAAGCCCTAGACATAAGGCCAGCTGGCTGCAGAGGGCCACCCCCGCTCCCTTCCCACCTCTCACCTGGGCAGCCGCGGTTCCCAGGAAATATGCCACCAGGCTGTCCACGTTGTTCTCATCACTCGCATCGTCCACGATGGGGCTGTCAGAGCAGAACTGATCCCAGCAGAGGGACAGGGGCGGGTTGTAGCCGTTGGGGAGGACACCTGGGTGGAGGGGGGAACAAGATCACCGGGGGCATGGGGCGGGATCCAGCCAGCAATGTGAGGGACGATGCGGGTGTCGGGGGCCAGCACAGAGCCAGGACCCATGGGCGGCTCTGCCCTGTGAGGCTCCCCCAGGGCAAAAGGAACTGGCCTACAGGGGTGCAAACATCGGGGGGGGTGGGAGAGAGATCAGACTGCATCCAGCCAGGAGTGCAGGCCAGGCACCCAATCTCTGCCCCCACGCCCCGGACTAGGGGTGCCACCTCTGAAGTACAAAAAAGAGGGGGGGAGGGACCTCCAGGCCAGCCCCTCTCCTCCCCTCCATTCCAGGCCCCCAGCTGGACACCCCAGATCCCATCAGGTGGGTCGGCCTGGGGGCAGCCTTCCTGCTTCTACCACTGCCTCCCCCTCAACCATGAGTCACCCCCCCACACACACACCCATGGGGCCCACCCACCTGCCAGCCCTGGCTGCCCATTGGCGCATAGCACTGTCTGTCTGTGGCACAGGTGCCCCGCCCCCCAAAATTGGGACTTGGAACGTCCCGGGAAGACCTGCCAGCATCCCCACTCCAGCTCACCGGTGAAGAGGTCGGCGCCGGGTGGCTGCAGGCTGGCGCTCGCTCTCCAGATCTGCTCCATCTCCCGCAGCTGCTCCCGGTTGGCTTTGTCCTGGTAATCCAGACGGCCAAAAAAGAAGCCATCGAAGCCCATCTGGAAAGGGGACGGGGGGGGGGGGGGGGAGAGGGGGTGTCAATGCCAACAGCCTCTGGGAGCCAGCAAACACTGAGGCAGCAGCATGGCCTTGCGGTTTGAGCGCTGGACGGGGACTCGGGAGACCTGGGTTCTATTCCCAGCTCTGCCACGGGCCTGCTGGGTGACCTTGGGCAAGTCCCGCCCCTGCTTCGTGCCTCAGTTTCCCCACCTGGAAAGTGGGGATAATGCTCCTGACCTGCACAAAGCACTTTGAGACCTGCTGGTGGAGAGTGACACGTTGTCCCCAGCAGGCTACCCCCTTGGCCTCCAAAGTCCCTGCCTGTTGGGGGGGGCAGAAGACCCCCCCCGCAGAAGACCTCACCTGAGCGAAGAGGGAGGCCTGCTCTCGGGAGTGGCCGAAGGGGTCGATGTGCCAGGCGGCGCGAGGCCGGCCACACTCCCCGAAGGTCTCCTGTAGGAAGCGCAGCCCCAGCGTCATCTGGTCGATCATGGCGTTGTAGTGGGCGGCCGCCTCGTCGTTCATGCACCAGCCGCCGTTGATAAATTCCAGCCGCCCTGCGGGGAGGGGGAAGGAGAGGGAGAGGGGGCGGGTCACCCTCAGCGCCAGGCGAGCAGAGAGGCCGGGGCACCACTGCAGTCTTCAGCTGCCTGGCAGCACCGGGGAAGGAGAGAAGCCAGGGACCTTCTGAGGGGGTGGGACAGCACAGACAGAAGATGGCACAGGCCAATTGATCCACACAAGCAAACACTGTGTGTGTGTGGCAGACACACACACACACACACACACACACACGTGTGGGCTACCCGCAGCCACTGCTAGGAGCGTCTGTGAACTGTTTTACACCATGCCAATAAAGATCTGAATCAAGTTGTGCGAGAGACACAAGATGACCCAAGCAAACGCCCCACATGCATGTGTGTGACAGAGAGACACCCCAGCCATTTGCCTCCTCTGTGCGTGTGTGTTGCGAGGTACTCACCAGTACAGGCAAAGTGTCAGTGTGGGAGAGCGAGACCCACACACTGGGACGGGCACAGGCGCATACAGTACAGGCCAATGCAGGGATCTGACATGTGCTCGCACACACACAGGGAGTTTGGCTGGGTTGTTGTGTATCAGGCCACGCGCGCCCACTGATTGGCCCAGGCATATTATCTGGGCGTGTGTCTTTCACACACACGGGCCATGGGCCTGTAGTGACGTTGTGCTCCATATGCTTTATACAAATATGTTTGTAAGTGTCGGGTTTCAGAGTAGCAGCCGTGTTAGTCTGTATCTGCAAAAAGAACAGGAGTATTTGTGGCACCTTAGAGACTAGCAAATTTATTTGAGCATAAGCTTTCAGTTGCATCTGATGAAGTGGGCTGTAGCCCACGAAAGCTTATGCTCAAATAAATGTGTTAGTCTCTAAGGTGCCACAAGTACTCCTGTTCTGTTTATAAGTGTGAACATGATGTAACTGGAATATGCTTTATGCTAAGGTCTCCTGTAAGGTATCATTACAAAACTTATAATCTACTGAGTGTGGTCATCCTGTTTGTATGAACGTATCCTTCTTGTATCTGAAACTAGGAATATGAAGTACAACTCTGAGGGCCTCTGTAATTTTGCAAAGTGTGGGCCATTAATGGTGGTTTAGAATCTCGATGGCTCCCAGTGACCAGGACAATCGGTTGTAAATGGTTTGTTTACCTGCAAGCCTGCCTGTGTGTGTCAGAAGAATGAGGCCTTACAGTGACATGTGACCATGTCACATGATACTGGAATCCATCTTAAACCTGGTGCTTTTCCCGTTTAGAAGGAGGGGTGGGGACCCAGAGAGACAAAGGATTCCCACCTTGTGCCAAAGCTATAAAAGGGGGAGCAGGACAAGGAGGGGTCCAGTCATGAGAAAGCCCCTGCTTCTCACCTAAGATGCCTGCTGGAACTAACAAGGACTGTACCAGGGGAAAGGTTTGGGCCCAGACTAGGAAGGAGTCTAGTCTGTGAAAGAAGCTTATTGGAACATCTCTGAGGGTGAGATTTACCTGAAATCAGTTTCTTAATGTATCAGGCTAAGACTTGTGTGTTTTTGTTTTATTTTGCTTGGTAACTTACTTTGTTCTGTCTGTTATTACTTGGAACCACTTAAATCCTACTTTTTATACTTAATAAAAATCACTTTTGTTTATTATTAAACCCAGAGTAAGTGATTAATACCTGGGGGAGCAAACAGCTGTGCATATCTCTCTATCAGTGTTACAGAGGGTGGACAGTTCATGAATTTACCCTGTATAAGCTTTATATAGAGTAAAACGGATTTATTTGGGGTTTGGAGCCCATTGGGAGCTGGGTGCTGGAGACAGGTGACCTGCTGAGCAGTTTTTGGTTAAAGTCTGCAGCTTTGGGGGTTCAGACCTGGGTCTGTGTTGCAGCAGGCTAGCGTGCTGGTTCAACAAGGCAGGGTTCTGGAGACCCAAGCTGGCAGGGAAAACAGGCTCAGAGGTAACTTCAGCACATCAGGTGACAGTCCCAAGGGGGTCTCTGTGACCGAACCCATCACACACACGCCCACTGATTGACCCAGGCATATTATCTGGGCGTGTGTCTTTCACACACATGGGCCTGTACTAATCAATATTGCACAACGTACACCCAGGAGCATATGCCTGGAGAGAGAGAGAGAAAGAGAGAGTGTGTGTCTCTCAGTGTGAGAGAAACACACCCCCACCCCCACACCCAACTGAGGCAAAGAATCGCTGTGAGCGTCTGTCTCTCCCCATCTGTCCCACCTACGCAGACACTCTCTGTATGACCGGTTGGGGGACATCACCAGCCCCAGCAGTGCAGGTCACACCGCCTTCTGCCGCAAGAGCAGCGCCCGGCTGGCCAGCCGGCGCGGGATCCCTTACCCTCGCTGACCAGCTGCCTCACCGCCTGCCGCGTGGACTCCGCCTGCAGCCGCCACCAGCGGTAGAAGAAGGCCACCTCGACGTAGATAAAGCGCTTGGTGGGGTCGGCCAGGAGCTGGGGGATGACGGAGTCCAGGATGTACTGCACACCGGCGTGCTGGATGTCGTTGCGCGCTGCGGAGGGAAGGCACGGGGCTGAGCGGAGACGTCCAGGGAATCTCAGAGCAGGGACGGCAGCGGAGCCAGATCCCCCCACGACCCAGCCACAGCACCCCCAGGAGGGTGGGATCCCCCACCTTGCCACAACACCCGCAGCGCCCCTCCAGAGGGCTGGATCCCCCCCGGCCATGGCAGCACCCCTGGGAATCTCAGATCTTTCTGTCTCTCCAGAGCAGGGAGAAGCACCCTTCCCCATAACTGCTCTGCCCCCTCCTCCCCTCCAAGCACCTCCTGCAGTTCAAAATCTGTCTCTCCCCCGAGCAGGGACAGCATCAGGGTGAGATCAGCTTGCACGCACAGCGCCCCCTGGAGTCTCACCCCTCAACCAGCCAGCCCCCACCCCATGGCCCATTCCCCACCCACTGAGTCAGCCAGTCCCCACCCCCCGCCCCCTGTTGAAAGGCCCCCATGACCTAGGCTTCTGCTTAAGTCACGCCCATCCTGCACGGCTTTCTCTATGGCCTGAGAGATAAGATGCTCCAAAGGCATTAATGTTTCCACTAACTATGTGCTGGCCTTGACTGATGTCATGGAAAAGCCGCCCTCGTGAGACATGGCCTCTAAAAGGTGACATTAATATCCTGGTGAGTAAGACCACGGGCTTATTATGGCCGGGGGAGAACAGCGGGGGAATGACAAAGGTTCAATATGTTCCTTGGCCTGCCAAGGACTGATACAAAATGCTCTGAAGAAGCAGGATCTAATGATTGGGGGGGGGGGGCGCTACATTCCTGGCTTCTGGGAGAGGAGTGGGATCTAGTTGTTAGAGCACAAGGGTGGGGGAGCCTGGGATTCAGGACTCCTGGGTTCTATTTCCAGGTCTGGAGACGGAGCAGGGTTTAGGGGTTAGAGCAGGGTGGGGATTTCAGGACTCCTGGGTTCTATCCAGGTCTGGAGAGGAGCAGGGTCTAGTGGTTAGAGCGGAGTGGGGCTTTCAGGACTCCTGGGTTCCAATCGGGCTTTCAGGACTCCTGGGTTCCAATCCCCACTCAGATTCACTGTGTGACCACAGGCAAGTCCTAGGACGCTTAGTCCGTGAGTGCCTGTGAACTGCCATGAAATATTCTGGCAGGCGACACAGACTTTATCTAGCATCTGGCAGGGAGGCGAGGTGGAGCTTCCCCCAGGCCTGGAGCAGGTCCCTACAGCACGGCCAGGGTTGGGAGGTGCTCGCTACCTCCATCAGCAGCAGAGGAAGTAAGTATGCTGACGAGCAGCACTTCCTCCCCTGCCCACACCTTGCCGCAGAAAGGAGCCCTCCCTCAGCTTAGACTCATGCAGGGTCACAGCCAGCTCTAAACCCAGCAGAAACAGGGATCAGATAGCGACACTGGCCTTCAGATTTGATCCTGCTGCGTGGGCCAGCTGGCTTAGTGTTTGGGGAAAGGAGATCCAGGGTCTCTCTGTTCTCTGGGACACAGGAGAGCCAGAGTCTCTTATTCCTGTCTCTGCCACTGGCCTACTGGGTGACCTTGGGCAAATCGCCTCGCTCTGTGCCTCAGTTTCCCTACCTATGAAATGGGGATGACAATACTGACCTCCTTTGTCCAGTGCTTTGAGATGTACTGATGGCGAGCCCGAGGTAAGAGACAGGGATTAACCCACTGAGTCTGACAGCAGCAGCTCCGGTGCATGGAAACCCTCCCTCCCGCCCCTTGCGTGCCATCTCCGCCACATACCTCCATAAAAATACTGATCCACTGTTTTCAGCCAGCCCACATCGTTGTGCGTGTGAGGGATCAAGTGGACATTCAGCATGTCTGCTTTAGTGGCCGGGCAGGACTATGAGGAGAGAAATAACCAGACATGATGCGAACTGGAGGGGAAGGCCGCAGCGTACAAACAAACCCCATTGTAAGGGTGCTCGGGGCCAATATCCTGCAGATAGGAGATACCGATCTGAATGGATATTGCTCGGTGTAGCCAAGAAAAGGTGGAAAGAGGCAATTGTCTTCTTCACAGCCCCCTGCTCAGAGCCGGACTGCTCCCTGCACTAGATTCTCTAGGGCTTTGGACAAACAGCTACTGAACAATAAATCACACGCCAACAGCAGACTGAAGGAGTTTTTTCCACTGATGTAGTTAATCCACTTCTCTGAGAGTCAGCAGCTAGGTTGACAGAAGGATTCTAGCTGTATCTACGCTGGGGTTAGGTTGTCCTAAGTCCAGTGCTCATGGCACTAACTTTTTCACAGCCCCGAGCGACAGAGCTAGGTCAATCTAAGTGTTCAGTATAGACCAGGGGTACCTGGCTGGGGAGTCAGGACTCTTGGGTTCTAGCCCCAGCTCTGGGAGGGAGGCAAGGTTGGTGGTTAGAGCAGGGAGGCTAGAAGTCAGGATTCTGGGGTTTGATCCCCAGCTTGGTAGGGAGAGTGATGTCTAGTGGTTAGAGCAGGTTAGAGCTGGATTCTTCTGTCCCCAGCCTTGAGCCGCAGGCTCCCCAGCTATAAAATGGAAAGATGTCACCCTGGCCAAGGTGCTCAGCTTTGCAGAGCTCACAACGGGAGATCGCTAATTATCATAATCATCATCTCACCGAGAGGAAGTGACAGTTTAGGGAGATGGGGGCAGGAAAGGAAGAGGAACAAAATGCAGAAACAGACAAAGGCACCAATCTGCACAGTATTAACCCCCTAACGCCCCCACTGCTAGGGCTCTCCCCAAGCTCATGCGGTCAGTGCTCCCTGTTTTACTGAACTCGGGAGGGGTGGGGGGTGACCCTCGAGACGGCTAGTTATCTGCAACGGGAACTAAGCATTGCTTTGAGCCCCCAGCTGCCCACCACGGCCCAGAACTGGGCGGAGGATGTGAGTGTGTGGGGCGGGGGGGGGAATAAGATGCAGCCACTGCAACGCCAGCTAAACTCTGGACTGTCCTGCCTTCCCCACCATGGCTCAAACACAAGAGCACCCCCCACCCCCGAACCTCATCCCCCCTTTCACCCCACAGTCTCAGAACCCCCAATGCATCTGGGCCCTCCTCTCATTCCTCCCCCACCTCTCAGAAACACCTCCCCGTTCCCCGAGCCCCCCTTCCCACAACCCTCCTTCACCTGCCCCCCCCCCCGAGATCTCCCCTATCCCACCAGCACCCACTTCCCCAGAGCCCTCTAACGCCTCCCCTTCAGCCAAAGCCCCCCTCCGGGACCCCCCGATTCTCCTCCACGCCTCCTCCTCCCCCTTTTCCCCAGACCCACCCTGCTGCCCCCCTTCCTCCCGCACAGGGCGCCCCCCACCCATAGCCCCTTGGCCCCCCTCTCCCCTCACCTCATAGCCACAGCCGGCTGCGGCCGCCCCCAGCAGCCCCACGCCCAGGATCAGCCCCACGGGCAGCCCCATCTTCCGCCCGCAGCCCCTGCACCCTGCGCCTGGCAGGCAGCTCCTGCTATCATGTGACCCACCCTTCACGTGACTCCCTGAGCACGGAATCC
>NC_088812.1:2788508-2872733 GCF_011386835.1 Chrysemys picta bellii | reverse complement strand
CCCTCCTCTGCTGCACCCCCCTCTGCACCCCCTGATCCGGGGGGGACCTGCCCTGCCCCCCCAGCCTGACCCCCCCACTGCAACCCCCTGATCTGGGGTTGGACCTGCCCTGCCCCCCCCAGCCTGACCCCCCACTGCACCCCCTGATCCGGGGGCACCTGCTCTGCACCCCTCTGCTGCACCCCCACTGCACCCCCAGATCCTGGGGGGACCTGCTCTGCCCCCCCCAGCCTGACCCCACTGCACCCCCTGATCCGGGGGGGACCTGCCCTGCCCCCCCGCCTGACCCCCCACTGCACCCCCAGATCCGGGGGGAGACCTGCCCTGCCCCTCTCTGCTGCACCCCCTCTGCACCCCCTGATCCGGGGGGGACCTGCCCTGCCCCCCCCGCCTGACCCCCCCCACTGCACCCCCTGATCCTGGGGGGACCTGCTCTGCCCCCCCAGCCTGACCCCCCACTGCACCCCCTGATCCGGGGGGACCTGCCCTGCCCCCCCCGCCTGACCCCCCACTGCACCCCCAGATCCGGGGGGGACCTGCCCTGCCCCTCTCTGCTGCACCCCCTCTGCACCCCCCTGATCCGGGGGGGACCTGCCCTGCCCCCCAAGCCTGACCCCCCACTGCACCCCCTGATCTGGGGTTGGACCTGCCCTGCCCTCCCAGCCTGACCCCCCACTGCACCCCCTGATCCGGGGGCACCTGCTCTGCACCCCTCTGCTGCACCCCCACTGCACCCCCAGATCCGGGGGGGACCTGCCCTCCCCCCCCAGCCTGACCCCCCACTGCACCCCCTGATCTGGGGTTGGACCTGCCCTGCCCCCCCAGCCTGACCCCCCACTGCACCCCCTGATCCGGGGGCACCTGCTCTGCACCCCTCTGCTGCACCCCCACTGCACCCCCAGATCCGGGGGGGACCTGCCCTCCCCCCCCAGCCTGACCCCCCACTGCACCCCCGATCCGGGGGGGACCTGCCCTGCCCCCCCAGCCTGACCCCCCACTGCACCCCCTGATCCTGGGGGGACCTGCCCTGTCCCCCTCTGCTGCACCCCCACTGCACCCCCTGATCCGGGGGGACCTGCTCCGCCCCCCCCAGCCTTACCCTCACTGCACCACAGATCCTGGGGGGGGACCTGCCCTGACCCCCCAGCCTGACCCCCCCACTGCACCCCCAGATCTGGTGGGACCTGCCCTGCCCCCCCTCTGCTGCACCCCCTGATCCGGGGGGACCTGCTCTGCCCCCCTCTGGTGCACCCCCTGATCCAGGGGGGACCTGTCTGCCCCCCTCTGGTGCACCTCCACTGCACCCCCTGATCCGGGGGGCACCTGCTCTGCCTCCCTCTGGTGCACCCCCACTGCATCCCCAGATCCTGTGGGGACCTGCTCTGACTCCCAGCCTGACCCCCCACTGCACCCCCTGATCCTGGGGGGACCTGCTCTGCACCCCTCTGCTGCACCCCCACTGCACCCCCTGATCCTGGGGGGACCTGCTTTGCCCCCCCAGCCTGACCCCACACTGCACCCCCTGATCTGGGGGGGGACCTGCTCTGCCCCCCCAGCCTGACCCCACACTGCACCCCCTGATCCGGGGGGGACCTTCTCTGCCTCCCTCTGGTGCACCCCCACTGCATCCCCAGATCCTGTGGGGACCTGCTCTGACTCCCAGCCTGACCCCCCACTGCACCCCCTGATCCGGGGGGACCTGCCCTGCCCCCCCAGCCAGACCCCCCACTGCACCCCCTGATCCTGGGGGGACCTGCCCTGCCCCCCTCTGCTGCACCCCCACTGCACCCCCTGATCCGGGGGGACCTGCCCCCTGATCCGGGGTGGGGCACCCCCTGATCCGGGGGGGACCTGCCCTGCCCCCCCAGCCTGACCCCCCACTGCGCCCCCTGATCCGGGGGGGGGCTGCCCTGCCCCCCTCTGCTGCACCCCCCCCGTGCCCCTTGATCCGGGGGGGACCTGCTCTGCTCCCCTCTGCTGCACCCCCCCCGTGCCCCTGATCCGGGGGGACCTGCCTTGCCCCCCCAGCCTGACCCCCCACTGCGCCCCCTGATCCGGGGTGGGGCCTGCCCTGCCCCCCTCTGCTGCACCCCCACTGCACCCCCTGATCCTGGGGGATCTGCTCTGCTCCCCTCAGCCGCACCCCCAACTGACCCCCCTGTGCCTCTGATCCTGATCCCCCCACACCCTCTGATCCTGCGGGAACCTGCTCTGCCCCACCTGTGCTGCACCCCCCACCTGACCCCCACTGCACCCCCTTATCCTGGGGGGACCTGCTCGGCCCCACCTCTGCTGCACCCCCCACTTAACCCCCTGATCCTGGGGGATCTGTTCTGCCCCCCTCTGCTGCACCTCCACTGCACCCCCTGATCATGGGGGGACCTGCCCTGCCCCCCTCTGCTGCACCCCCTGATCCTGGGGGGACCTGCTCTGCCCCCCCAGCCTGACCCATACTGCACCCCCTGATCCGGGGTGGGGGGGGCCTGCTCTGCCCCCCCAGCCTGACCCCCCACTGCACTCCCTGATCCTGGGGGGACCTGCTTGGCCCCACCTCTGCTGCACCCCCCACTTAACCCCCTGATCCTGGGGGGATCTGCTCTGTGCCCCTTTGCTGCCCCCCCAGCCTGACCCCCCCACTGCACCCCCTGATCCGGGGGGATCTGCTCTGCCCCCCTCTGCTGCACCCCCAACTGACCCCCCCTGTGCCTCTGATCCTGACCCCCCCACACCCTCTGATCCTGCGGGAACCTGTTCTGCCCCACCTGTGCTGCACCCCCCCCACCTGACCCCCACTGCACCCCCTTACCCTGGGGCAACCGGCTCTGCCCCCCCAGCCTGACTCCCACTGCACCCCCTGATCCTGGGGGGGACCTGCTCTGCCTCCCTCTGCTGCAGTCCCCCCATGTGACTCTCCTACTATAACCCCTCGATCCTGGGGGAACCTGCTCTGCCCCCCTCTGCTGCAGTCCCTCATCTAATGCCCCTGATGCCAAGGGGACTTGCTATGCCTCCCTCTGCTGCAGTGCCCCCGTCTGACCCCCACTGCAACCCCCATGGGTGGAGAAGGGGAAATTTCTTCTCTTCCCCACTAGGCCTTCTCCCCCGTGCCCGCCCTGGAGCGGGGACGCCTCCCCTGGGTGGTTGGGGGGGGGGGGAGCTAGGCCTTTCTCCAGATCCCGCCTCTCCCCAAGAGGCCTCCCTGATCTGAGCCATCCCAGCCCCTGCCCACCCCACAGCGCCTTCAGGAGACTTTCTGCCCCATGGGGAGTTCTCTAGCTGCCCCTCACTTTCCTCCTAGACCCTCCCAATCTCCCCCGCCCCATGGGAAGAGAATCACCATCCCCCACAATAAACCCTGGTGAGGCCTCCCCTTATGCACCCCCTTCTGGATCGAGGTGAGGGGGTGAATCCCCCAATGGATCAGGCTCCTGGGTGGAGAAACTCTTCTATTGCAGTCCTTAGGGGGGGCTGCCCCCCAGGATGGGGGTCCTCTCCTAGCTGTAGTTGGGGTCTTCCCACCCTGGCAGCCCCCTGGGCCTGACTGGGCTTTCGGTTTGTTATCTTGCTACTTGCGCCCAGCCACAAGGGAAGGGCCGAAAGCCACCAGCCTAAAGTAAACTTCAGCTACTTGGGAATTTGGGGGAGGGGGGAACCAGACTGCCCTTCTCCTTGCCATGTGTTGGGAGCTCGCGGTGTTTGGCAAAGGGGGGGCGGGATAAAGGGGTGATCTCCCCCCTCCCCCCAGTAAAAAAAAAAAAAAATGAAAACCCAACCAAACAAAAAACCAGGAAGTTTTCCCTGGAAAAACTCGGTGGCTTGTGCAACCGGAGCAACCCCAGAGTGGGTTGACTGGAGGGTGTAGCAAGATTTCTTCACTTCACCCAGAAAGCGTTACAATTCGTGTGTGTTGCAAAAAATTGTTTACATTTGAATGTATTGACGGGTTTGGAGGGGGCGGGGGCAGGTCGAGCTGTCTGGTTTGGGTTGCGTTTCATTTCATTTTTCCCCCCTTTTGCTGTGTGTTTGGGTCGCAGGGTTCTGGTTTCCGTACAGTGTGGGCATAATAACACACATGTTGTGTTGCATTTTCTTTGGGTTGCAAGTTTCAGGTTGTGTGTGTGTGTGTGTATAGATAGATAATAAGTGTATTGTTCTGTCTGAGTTGTATTTCACTTTTATTCCATTGGTTTGGGTTGCAATGGTCAGGCTGGGATTACAGGTATATTTGGATGTACGGTTTTGTTTGGGTTGCTGGTTCTATTTGGGGATTGTATATTTTTTTCAAGACATGTTTGATGGAGTTGCAGGTTGGGGGTTGGTTCTTTAGGGATTTGGGGGGAAGGGTTGTGGGTCTTGTGCATAAATCCTGTTTTTTAAGCTTGAACCTCATCCCTGGGCCTTTTCCGGGGTCTGTGTAGCTCAGTCCACCGTGCCGGCAGGAGCAGCCTCCGCTTAGCTACAACTGTGTATAATCCGAGCAGGATTATATGTCTGGGTTACCCCCGAGGTACCAGACCCCAGCCCCTTAGAGGTTAGGCCCCTTGCCTAGGACTGGGGAGAGCTGGATTCAGTTCCCTCCTCTGCTGCACACTCCCTGAGAGACCCCCAAATCCCATACTCGCTCTGTGCCTCAGTTTCCCCCTTTGTGAAGTGGGAAATAATAGCCCTGCCCTGCTTCACAGGGGTGAGGATAAATATAGTAAGGGTTGTGAGATGCCCCGATACTATGGTAATGGGAGGCCATATAAGTATCTAGAATAGATAATACGGGGTGCTACACAGATACAGGGTGCGAGAGAGTCGCTGTTGCTTCCTTGTCAAGACCTAGTCCGGTAGTTGGGTCTGAGGGCTGCCTCTGCGACCGTCTAGTGGCGTGTCCAATCTACGCCACAATCACTAAGCAACTCGGGGCTCTGTCGCAGTACTGGGGAGGCAGTATGGCCTAGTAGTTAGAGCACAGTACATCTCTACCCAGATATAACGCTGTCCTCGGGAGCCAAAAAATCTTACCGCGTTATAGGTGAAACCGCGTTATATCGAACTTGCTTTGATCCACCGGAGTGTGCAGCCCCGCCCCACCGGAGCACTGCTTTACTGTGTTATATCCGAATTCGTGGTATATCGGGTTGCGTTATATCAGGGTGGAGGTGTACTGGGAACCGTGACTCTTGGGTTCTCTTCCCAGTGCTGGGATGGGGTGGAGTCTAGTGGCCGGAGCAGGGCGGCTGGGAGTCAGGACACATGGGTTTACTCCCAGCTCCGGGACAGGGGTGTAGTGGCTACATCAGTAGGAAGGGACTGGGAGCCATGATTCCTGGGGTCTGCCCCTGGCTCTGGATGGGAGGGTGATTGGGATCCTAGGACAGAGGTCAATGAGTTACGGTGCCTTCCTGGGGACGCTGAGTTAAGCCTGAACAGAACTGTAGGGGTTGTGATCCCAGCGGGAGCCGGGCATGCGGCTTTCTGGGTCCCCGGGCAGCGAAGGAGGCTGATCCGTGAGAGTGGCAGGAGAAGGTGCTGGATCGGGTGGGGAGGATCCCAGCTGACGGGCAACTTATTCCTCCGATGCTTCTGACAGAGCCGGAGTTGGATACTTGATATTAAATATGCAGCAGTGGGTGGCTGCGTGGGTAGGTCTGAAAACAGCCTAGGGAAGCGAGAGGCAGGCCTTATTCTTGTGGCCTGTTTAAAACATGCTTCACAATGTGCCCCAATCTGGTATCTTGTAGGCCCCCAGAAAAACCATGAGGGCTATTATGGGGTGCAGATCAGGTAACGCTATTCTTTTTTCTCCCACTGGATGATAGTAACTTGTATTGCAAGAGCACCTAAAGGCCCCAGCCGAGATGAGTGGGCCACACTGCGCCGGAGCTAGGGTGACCAGATGTCCCCATTTTATAGGGACAGTCCCGATATTTGGGGCTTTGTCTTATATAGGCGCCTATTACCCCCCACCCCCCACCCCCCGTCCCGATTTTTCACACTTGCTGTCTGGTCACCCTAGCTGAAGAGCTGCACAGGCACTGGTGGGAGGGGAAATGGAATCACAGGGCGGGGGAAGGACTTCCCTGAAGTCACCCAGCAGGTCAGTGGCAGAGTTGGGAGTAGAACCCAGGAGTCCTGACTCCCACCGAAATTCCTGAATCTCAAACCGGGGGCAACTGTTCTCATTAGGCAGTGGTGCGGTTGGCGATACCCTCATGTTGTATGCCGTAGTATGAGGGTACCTATAAATCGGTGTCAGGATGGAGGACTGAAAATCAGGACTCTTGGGTTCTCTTCCCAGATGGGTGCAGGGTGGGGTCTAGTCTCTGGAATCTAGTTGTTAGGTTAGGAAGGTAGAAGCCAGGACTTCCTGGGTTCTTATTCCTGTCTTTGGCACAGATTGTGGTCTGGAAGTGAGAGCTGGAGACGCTGGAAACCAGCGCTTCTAGATTCCAAGCTCTGCCATTGATTGCCTGGGTGACCTCTGGCAAGTCGCCTCGCCTTTCTGTGCCTCAATTTCCCCATCAATAAAATGGGGATAATGATACTGACTCAGCCTTGGGTGAAGGAGCGTGGGGTGCACGTGGAGGCTGGTTAATGATCATGTGCAGAGTCCTGTCAAACCCTTGGAAGAAATAAGCATCAAGTGTTGATTATTGAGAGTCAAATCATCACATTTTCTTCATAGATTATAAAACCAGAAGGGACCACTGCGATCAGTTAGTGTAATCTCCTGTTTAATAACACAGGCTCTGGGATTTCCCTGAATTAATTCCGGTTTGAAGTAGAGCAGATTTCTTGGGAAAACATCCAAACTTGATTTAAAAATGGCCAGTGATGGAGAATCCACAGAAGCCCTTAGTAAGTTGTGCCTCTTAAAATGTTGTGTCTTATTTGTCTAGCTTCAACTTCCAGCCACTAGCTCTTATTTGACCTTTGTCTGCTAGTCTGAAGAACCTTCTACGATCAATGTTTTGTTCCCCAGGTAGGTACTTAAAGACTGTGATCAAGTCACCCCTTAACCATCGCTCTGTTAAATTATAGAGGCAGAGCTTCTGGAGTCTGTCGCTGTTTACAACAGGCCCAGAATTCAGGTTTTGTAACAGTTTTACAGAACTTACTATGGGCAGAAAAACTTTTGATTTAAATGGGTTTTAAAAATTAACCTTAAAAAAACAAACAAACAAGGGAATCACAAATGTCGTTGATTTCAGGAGACCAGGGAAGACGAAACTGACAAAGAACTTTCTCCCTGTCCTGCTGAGATAAATGTCAAAAGTAAAGGAGAGTGCACCATTGACTCTAGTCATGCAGAATTCGACCCTTATTAGGCAGATGAGGGTCGCACCTAGAGGCCGCAGGTGAGATCAGGCACCCGTTGTACCAGGCGCTGCACATTAGAAGAGCACGACGCTGTCCCAACAAACTTACAGTCTAAGTGAACAAGTGGTAGAAGGGGAAACTGAGGCCAGAGGGTGTCTTACTCCAGGTCTGTGGTGGAGAACGGAACACAGGTGTCCCGAGACCCGGCTGGACCCTGCTGCACGTGCAGTAGAACTGCACCTTTAAACTGATTTCCTTTTCTGCAGGATCTGAGGTTCTGTTGAATGCTCTAACCTGACGGTGTCTCATTCTGATCTGTGCCCGCTGCTGGGAAAGCCGGCTCATCTGTAGCCCTCCTCTCCCTCACTTTCAAATAGGTCACGGCAGTCGGTTTCTCTGGTGGATCGCGGGCAAAAAGAGTGACCCTTCTGGGCTGCTGTGACTTTAAAAACGCAGCCTCACCCAAGGCACAGAGGCAGCCTTGTGGGGAGCCCACTGCCCTGGGGCAAGACTTTGGGTCTGTTCCCGCATCGCCCCATGCCTCAGTTTCCCCAGGAATCTGGGGCTCTGCCCACCAGGGGGTTCCCCTCGCTTGGAGTGGGGTTGGCAGAGGGGAACCCCCACTAAAGAGGCTGTGGCATCCCTCTCCCTCCCGGGAGAGGCAGAGATGGTAGCATGCCAAAGTCTCTTTGCTTAGTGCCTTGAGAATAAAAACTCTTTGGGTCAGGGGCGCGGGTCAGGGCCTCCAATGCCAATCAATAGCGAGTGCAGGGGAGTTGTCTCAAGGGAGCCACTGTCTCCGCTCCCCAAGCCCGTCTGTCGGTGTCCCTGAGCTTGATGTGAAAGGCTCCCTCTGATCTGACGGTTACGCTACCCCTTCCTCCTGCGATTTGGGAATCTCGGCGGGTATCCGGTGTCTGAACCAGGTGGCGAGCAAGCAGGCGTGGGTGGAGAGAGAGGTTGGGACCGTGGGGGGCTAGTTGGGCCGGAGGTATTACTCTTCCCTGGACTGGGGGAGGCTGAACGCCACCCCGATCAGGCAGGTGGCCCCTTAGATGGAACGAGTTGTCGGGTCTCAGCCTTGTTCCTTCCTTGGCTGCTGCAGTCGGTGGGATTGAAGGGACTACAAGTGAATTCCTTTCCCCCCAGAGGCGGGTCCCTGAGACAGAGGGGCGAGTTAGGTGGCTAGGCCTGCTCTGGGGCTACAGAGACAGCTGATCCAGCACCAAACTACCTGTGGGATGGGTGGGAGCTGGGCCTAGCCAGACTCAGCAGAGGTTCCCAAAGCGAAGCGCTGGTGTGGCTCGGAGCTGGAGTTGTGTATGTGGGATCAGGGTGGAGGATCAGCCGGCGCTGATCGGTAGGGGCTGGCCGATGGGTAAGATGATGGTCGGGGGAACAGGGCTGAGAAGACCTCGGTCGTAGTTTTTTGCTGGGTTGCTTAGTAAAGGTTGGGCTGTAGGGTAACTTGCCCTGGGCTTGGATTTCACCTAAAGATCACCGTGTCTCTGTAGGATGCTTGTGCTGAGCGAAATTGGGGCCTGGTTGTGTTGTGCACGCCTCCACCCGAGATTGGGGACTCTCTCGTACCGGGCCCTGCACAGACCCCCCCGCCTCCACCCGAGATTGGGGGCTCTCTCATACTGGGCCCTGCACAGACCCCCCCGCCTCCACCCAAGATTGGGGACTCTCTCGTACTGGGCCCTGCACAGACCCCCTCGCCTCCAACCGAGATTGGGGGCTCTCTCATACTGGGCCCTGCACAGAACCCCCCCCCGTCTCCACCCGAGATTGGGGGCTCTCTCATACTGGGCCCTGCACAGACCCCTCCCCGCCTCCACCCGAGATTGGGGGCTCTCTCATACTGGGCCCTGCACAGACCCCCCCGCCTCCACCCAAGATTGGGGACTCTCTCGTACTGGGCCCTGCACAGACCCCCCCCCGCCTCCACCCGAGATTGGGGGCTCTCTCGTACTGGGCCCTGCACAGACCCCCTCGCCTCCAACCGAGATTGGGGGCTCTCTCATACTGGGCCCTGCACAGACCCCCCCCCCGCCTCCACCCGAGATTGGGGGCTCTCTCGTACTGTGCCCTGCACAGACCCCCCCCACCCCCGCCTCCACCTGAGATTGTGGGCTCTCTCGTACTGGGCCCTGCACAGACCCCCCCGCCTCCACCCGAGATTGGGGGCTCTCTCATACTGGGCCCTGCACAGACCCCCCCCGCCTCCAACCGAGATTGGGGGCTCTCTCATACTGGGCCCTGCACAGACCCCCCCCGCCTCCAACTGAGATTGGGGGCTCTCTCACACTGGGCCCTGCACAGACCCCCCCCGCCTCCAACCGAGATTGGGGGCTCTCTCATACTGGACCCTGCACAGACCCCCCCACCTCCAACCGAGATTGGGGGCTCTCTCATACTGGGCCCTGCACAGACACCCACCCGCCGCAGTGATCTGGGCCCTGCACAGACCCTCCTCCGGCTGAGATTGGGGGTCCCTTCATGCTGTGTCTTGCATAGACCCCCCAGTAGAGATTGGGGGGCCGCATCATGCCAGGCACTGCACAGACCTCGCTCCAGCCGAGATCTGGGCCCCATCATGCCAGGCGCCGCACATGCACAGGGTGAGGGACTGGCCCTGCCCCAGTGAGCTTTCTGTCTAGCCAGACAGATTCAGATTGGAAAGAAGGCAGCAGTTTTTAACGCTCAGGGTGATTCACCGTTGGAACAAACCTCCAGGAGGTGGAATCTGCATCCTGGTGTCTCTCAGCTGTAGCCAAAGACCAGCTGCTGGGCTCAGCACACGGGTAAATGGGTGAAACTGAAGGACTTGGTGTACAGTAGTTCACGCTAGAGGATCTAATGGTCCCTCTGGGTCTTAAACCCGCTGCCCTATAAATAAGGGGACAAAGGCAGGATCGGTCCCCCTGGTTTATCACTGAGGGGGCGGCAGCCCAGAAACGTGATGTGACTTGTCTGCATGAAAAAGTTGCTCTGGTTTTGAAGCGAAGGTGTGAACGTAAACCAATTGGGGTGAAAGCGGTGCCAAGGGGCACTCTGGTTTCGGTGTAAAAGCAGCTTCTCTGGGGTTGGTTCAAGTCGATTAGAGACAGATTTAAACTCGACCGAAATCAGATCATCCATGCAGCGGTTACCCGGGTCTTTAAAACAAACAAACGTGAGTTAAACCAGTTTGACTTTTCCAAGTAGACAAGGCTGAGCGATGCCAGGAACAGAGCCCAGGCCCCCGAGTCCCGGTCCGTTATCTTCACCACAAGACCTTCCTTTCGCTTCTCTTTTTTTAGAAGGAATCTTATAAGTAGCCTGCAGAATAAGGCGGAGGAAAAACTTGCCCTTGTTTTTGTTATGATGGTGCCTTTGCCCAGAAAGGTTTGCATTAGGAATTCCGGTCCTGGGAGGAGCAGAGAATGAATAAGTTTCTGACGAGGCATGAGCTGCTTGAGAGTGGGACTGTCATCTTGTTCTGCCTTTGTACAGCGCCTAGCACGGTGCGGCCTAGTGGTCTCGGGATACCTGGGTTCTATTCCTAGCTTTGCTACTGGCCTGCTGGGGGCCCTTGGGTGAGTCACTTACCCCACTCCGTGCCTCGGTTTCTCCATCAGTAAAATAAGGATGACAATGACCTCCTTTGAGATCTGTTCGTGAGGCGTGCCGGACGAGAGCTCGGGCTTGGAGTTTTGCCTTTATTACAAAGTGCTGCCGCGGTGGAATTCCATCCATGGCAGCCACTTATGGGCGCTCACCCTGACCAGACAGCTGTGCGGACAAGGCTGTCTGTTCAAGGGTTCAGCACCTGGCTTCTCCCTGGCACTGAGGCGTCTCAGCGAGCGCCCACTCCTGGTCTGCCCCTGTTAGGAAGAAGAGACGTGAGCATCCCAATATTTCAAAGGCTTCTTAGAAAAGTCAGAGGGAGAGTGAGCTTGAAAGGGGGTGGAGGATTCTGTTCTGTTAGAATGGGGGAGGAGGGGCGGGAAGCCAGGACTCCTGGGTTCTGTGCCCAGCTCTAAGAGAGGAGTAGTGTCTAGTGGTTGGAGCAGTGGGGGCAGGAAGCCAGGACTTCTGGGTTCTGTGCCCAGCTCTAAGAGGGGAGTAGTGTCTAGAGGTTGGAGCAGGGGGTGGGAGCTAGAAGCTAGAATTCCTGGATTCTATCCCCAGCTGTAGGAGGGGAGTGGTGCCTAGTGATTAGAGCGGAGTTAGAATCCAGGGCTCCTGGGTTCTCTCTACAGCACCACCACTGTGCAGCATTA
The DNA here is from genome assembly GCF_011386835.1 of Chrysemys picta bellii. Taxonomy (NCBI): domain Eukaryota; kingdom Metazoa; phylum Chordata; order Testudines; family Emydidae; genus Chrysemys; species Chrysemys picta. Next base: position 2,861,157 of record NC_088812.1, on the reverse strand, counting down.
GGCAAATGCTTGTACCTTGGCCTTCCACCTCCCCCCCCAGTGTAAAATTGGGAGTGGGACGCCCCACACCCACTAGGAATACCCACAGTGGCTGGGCTTTCTTGAAATGGCTACATCTAGGGCTGGAGAGAAGGCGGCTCATCGGGGCTTGGGCTGATGAGACGACCGAGCCACAGGGGGCCTTGGCTTTCTCCCCGCTCCGGGGTTGGGGAGATGCCGGTGGGGTACTCGGATCAGGCCCCGGCTCCCAGCGGCAGTGTCTGTGGAGACAAACGCATCACGTGGTGGATAAGTCAATACTCTGTTCGCTTGGTTACCTTTCCGCGCTCCTGCTTTGCATCCCTGCGTGGCTAGTTGGTTCAGCCAGTGTTTACTCCCGCTCGCCCGCTCAATGGGTTTTTATCCTGGTTACAATGTCTGCCACAGCTCGAAATGGTGCAGGATTCTCCCGTGCTGCTCACTGCATCTCGCCTCCCCCACGCCCATGAAAGACGTCCGGCACACGGGGGCCGGTTAGGGAGAGGAGTATGGGGCCGTTCCCTTCTAGGGGGGTTGACTCTGATCCAGCCCCAGTTAGGGGACCGGCTGGCTCGGGGGCAGGAGGGAATGGGATTCAGGGCCTTTCCCCTTTATGGGGCGCCAGCTTTCATCCAGCCCCAGGTTAGGGGAGCGGTTCGTTCAGGGGGCCAGGAACTGGGACATGGCCTCTTTCCTCTCTGGGGGGTGCTGGCTCCGATCCAGCCCCAGGCTGGGGGCCCCTGTGAGTCAGAGGCAGGTGGAGTCTCTCCTGTTCTCTTGGGATTTTTAAAAAAATCAATTAGCTTAAAAAAAAAGTAGTCTAGCGAATTGTTCTGCTAATCACGAATAAATTAACCCTCCTCCCAGCTTCGTTCCATTGCGATTTGATAGGCTTGGCAAGTCTCCGTGATGGGCTGGGAGCATGAAAGTGGCTCTGATTTCCTGCCTTGTTAGCAAGGGTTTGGAGAAAAGATGGCCGCGTGGCTAAGAGCTCGTGGGTGCTCACGGGCGCGCTGTGTCTTTGTAACCATTACAGAATGGATCAAAGGACCTACTTGTCCCTCCAACATATCATTAACCTGTGGAACTCACTGCTACGGGACGGCGTGGAGGCCAAAAACTTGGCAAGAGTCAAAGAGGGATTGGACGTGCACACCACACCCATGAGGTGTGGTGCTCTGTCCCCTTGGAGTGGTGACTGGGCTACTTAAAGATTGGACTAGCCTTGGTGGACAGAGCCGAGTCTTCTAGCAGAGGTAGCCAAGCTCATGCTTTAAGATCCAGGGGTCTCAGGTTTGGTCCCCCGGATGTGTCAGGATTTCCAGGGGGTAGGACACCAGCCTGGGACTTGGGAGACCGGGTTTACTTCCCTGCTGTGCCACAGACTCCCCATGTGACCTTGGGCTTCTTTGTGGCTCAGTTTTCCCATCTGTACAATGGGGTGAATAGCACCGCCCTACCTCCAGGCACGGTTTGGGAGGGGTGAGGCATTGCAGTTGTCACCGATTGGAGGAGGGGCAAACAATGATGATGACGGGTCACTGACGCAAGCGAACACTTCTTACAGCTAACAGTAAATGGGTCCGGCTCGGAACGGAGAGCGTCGGCCGTGCTTCCAGGCCGGGGGGCTCTCTCCTGGGAAGCAGGGACTCTGAAAAAGATTTGGTTGTGGTGGATAATCAGCTGAGCAGCGCGACGCTGAGGCCAAAACAGCTAGTGGGATCCGGGGATGTATAAACGGGAATGTGGAGTAGGAGCAGAGAGGAGATTTTCCCTCTGCATTCGGCACTGGGGCGAGCACGGCTGGAATCCAGTGCCCACGATTCAAGAAGGATGTTGATAAATTGAAGAGGGGTCAGAGAAGAGCCACAAGAATGATCTAAAGGAATAGAAAACCTGCCCCGTGATGATAGGCTCCAGGCTCCAGTTAGCTTATTCAAGAGAAGGTTAAGGGGTGACTTGATCTACCTGGGGAGTAACGGGCTCTTCTGTCTAGCCGAGGAAGGTTCGAACACGATCCTCTGGCTGGATGTTGAAGCTAGACAAACTCAGACGGAGAGTAACCAGTGGAACAACTTACCGACAGCTTCTCCGTCGCTGGGTGTGTTTCGAACAGCTCTGCTCTAGGAATTCGTTCGGGGCCGTTCCGTGGCCTGGGTTCTACAGATCACGACGGTCCCTTCTGGCCGTGGGGTCTATGAAAGTATCCTACGGACACGGATTGGGTTTTATCAGCCTGCGGTCGCCTCTGAGCGAATGGGCTTCTTTTTTAGCTCAGGTGGGACTCCGGCTGTGGGATCCAGAGGCATTAGGTTCAACCCCTTCTGCTGGACCCCACTGCGGGTTCATTCCCCAGGGTTTAAATACAACGCGGGCCCCACACAGCAGCAGCCTAAAGATCTTATTGTGAACCTGCCTGATGGGACCGGGACGCTCCGTCACAGCCAGGCAAATAGCTAATGCACTTTCCTTTTTATTCTCCCCCCCCTCCCTTTTATCATGACCCCCACCCCCTGCTTCCGTGTCTCGCCTGTCTCCCCCCACCTCTGGTTCTCTTCCCTCATCCACGCCTCTCGCTCTCCCCGTTTGCCTTCCCCTTGTCTTCTCTTCTTCCCTCTCCTTTTCTACCTCTCTCTCCATGTCTGCATCCACCTACCCCGTCTGTCTGTTTCTGTTGTCATATCCACCCACCTGTCCGTCTCCCTCTGCTGTCATCCGTACCTATCTGTCCAACCCCCTGCATCTCCACTGGTGTATCTGATTGTGGTCCATGTGCAACCATCCCCACCCGTCCATCCATCATGGGGCATGCCCACCCATGGTCACGTGTATCCATCCATCCATCCATCCGTCCGTCTCCTCTCCCCTCCCCGTGGCTTTCCCCTCCTCCCTGTCTCCAGCAAACCCCCCGCCGCCTCCCCACCCCCACCCCACGCCAGGAGGAGACGACTATGGCGCAGACGCTGCAGATGGAGATCCCCAACTTCGGCAACAGCATCCTGGAGTGCCTGAACGAGCAGCGTCTGCAGGGGCTGTACTGCGACGTCTCGGTGGTGGTGAAAGGCCACGCCTTCAAGGCTCACCGGGCCGTCCTGGCGGCCAGCAGCTCCTACTTCCGGGACCTTTTCAACAACAGCAAGAGCGCGGTGGTGGAGCTGCCGGCGGCGGTGCAGCCCCAGTCCTTCCAGCAGATTCTCAGCTTCTGCTACACGGGCCGGCTGAGCATGAACGTGGGAGACCAGTTCCTGCTGATGTACACGGCCGGCTTCCTCCAGATCCAGGAGATCATGGAGAAAGGGACTGAGTTCTTCCTGAAGGTCAGCTCCCCCAGCTGCGACTCCCAGGGCCTGCACGCCGAGGAGACCCCTTCCTCCGAGCCCCAGAGCCCCGTGGCCCAGACCTCCACCTGGCCCTCCTGTAACACCCCCTTGCCCCTGGTGTCCCGCGTCAAGACAGAGCAGCAGGAGTCGGACTCCGTCCAGTGCACTTTCGTGGTCAAGCGGCTCTGGGACAACGGCCAGAAGGAGGGAGGAGGCGGTGGAGGTGGGGGAGGAGGAGGCAACAACGGGAGCCGCAAAATGGCCAAGTTCTCCACGCAGGACCTTGGAGGCAACCGGCAGCAGCAGCAGCAGGGGGCGCAAGCAGGAGGAGGAGGCGGGTCCGGCGTGGTTAGCGGGCCCAGCACGTCCGACCAGACCAGCCCCGGCACGTCCAGCGCCTACACGAGCGACAGCCCAAGCTCCTATCACAACGAGGAGGATGAAGAGGAGGACGCGGCCGAGGAAGGCTCCGATGAGCAGTACCGGCAGATCTGCAACATGTACACGATGTACAGCATGATGAATGTAGGGCAGACAGGTGAGCATGGCCGAATGGGGAGGGGCTCTTAATGCTCCGCCCCACAGGGGGAGGGGCTTGGGAAAGGGGAGGAGTGCTAGTGCTCTGCCCCCTTGGGGCCATGGCACAGGGAGATGGGAAGGGGCGGAGCTTATACTGCTTCTCTCTCCCTAGAGCAGTGGCTGGGGGAAGGGGAGGGACTTATTGCTCCACCCCTTGGGGGAGTGGCTGAGGGAAGGGGCGGGGCTTCTCTGCCGCTGGGTGTGATACATTCCACGTCAGGGTTATGGGCGGGCGAGGACGATGACTTGTTTGCATTGCGAGGTGAATCCAGCTACGCTAGCTGGAGAGTCTGGCCTGGAAGAGCTTAGAGCACTCAAGAGAGGAAGGGTGGCCCAGTGCCCTGAAGACCCAGGTTCAATTCCCAGCTCTGCCACAAGTTCCCAGTGTGACTGTGGGCATGTTGCTTGGTCTCTCTGTGCCTCAGTTTCCCACCTGTACACTGGGGATCCCTGCCCTGCCTCCCCGGAGTGCAGTGAGGAGAAATGCATTAAAGATTGTGAGGCACCCAGATATCCCAGCGGCGGGGGTAAGACAAGGATGTGAGCGGCAACATCTGGGCATAGAAACCTTAAATCAACGACCTGGGCAAGGCCTGGAGATGCTGGTTTTTCTGGGGTTTCTCCAGCTGTTCCAGGCTTCTCCTTGGATAAAGGCTCAGCTGAGTTTCGCTGGGTCTCAGCCCAGTTCCCAGTGGGCCGGGCACACCCAGGTTGCTATCAAAGCAGGGCTCAGCGGTGGGGCTGAGGGTCACTCAGCAGCTAGAGAAGCCCGTCTGCAAGGGGGCATTTAAATTCACACGGACCCATGGCGGGGAGGGGAGCTGGGCCGGTGGTCCCCCTTGTAACAGGGGAGAGTTCGCTCTTCTCCAGCTGGAGAGACAAACACCTCGCGTTCCAGATCCCGTCTGTGTGGGGGTTAAAAATTACCATCAGCTCCCGGAAAGGGAAACCGACACAAAGAATCACGGGTCCTGGTCGCTGTAGTGAGTCGGTGGCAAACGTGGGAGTAGAACCCAGGAGTCCGGACTCCCAGTCCCCCCCTACTCTAACCACTAGACTCCCCTCCCCTCCCAGAGCCAGGTAAAGAACCCAGGAGTCCTGGCTCCCAGGCCGCCCCCACCCCACTAGCCTGAATGTTTAGGCCTAGGAGCTGTGTTCTGTGTGTTCACCCTCTACTCCCCCCGGCCCGCAGCAGCAGCAGCCGCAGAGAAGGTGGAAGCCCTGCCCGACCAGGTGGCCTCTGAGTCTCGCAACCGGATCCGGGTGCGGCAGGACTTGGCCTCGCTGCCGGCCGAGCTCATCAACCAGATCGGGAACCGGTGTCACCCCAAGCTGTACGACGAGGGCGACCCTGCTGAGAAGCTGGAGCTCGTGACAGGTGCGGGGTGGGCAGACCTGGGGGGAGGAGGCAGAGACCAGTCTGGGTTTGGGGGCAGGGGGGGCTAATTGAGTTGCAGCAGGTGAATGTGTTGCCACTATCGTAGGGCTTGATCCAAACTCAAACTCAGTGGGGTTCTTCCCTTACCGGGAGCTGAGCACGTGTTCCTGGGCACTGGCCATTGGGAGCCAGTGACAGGAGAGGCAGTGAGGCCCAACGGGCTGGCACTCGCCAGACCTGGGTTCTGTTCCCAGCTCTGCCACTGCCTTACTGGGTGACCTTGGGCAAGTTCCCCCCACCCTGTACCTCAGTTTCCCATCCCACCCTGGGTCTATGCAGGGCCTGGACTGCTGGGGACTCGCTCAGGGGCGGGAGCTGTCTATGCAGCATCCCGCATGAGAGAGGGCTCCAGTCTCAATCTGGGGAGAGGGACTGTGCCGTGCCCGGAATGATGGGTAGGGCCCTAAGAAATTCACCGCTGTGAAAAACGCGTCCCGGGCTGTGGAATCTGGTCTCCCCGTGAAATCCATATAGTGTAGGGTAGAAGTACACAGAAGACCAGATTTCACAGGGGAGACCAGCGTTTCTCAAACGAGGGGTCCCAGCCCAAACTGCGGTTGTGGGGGGTCACAAGGCTATTGTAGGGGGGAGCGATATTGCCACCTTTACTTCTGTGCTGCCATCAGAGCTGGGCTCCCTGCCAGCAGCCGCGGAGCTTCGTGCCACCGGGGAAGGTTCCTGGAGGTGGATCTGAGCCGACCCCGGAAGCAGCCCCTGCAGGGGAAGAGGAAGGTCCCGCACCAGCCTGGCCAGGATCCCAACCCTGGCTTTCCCTGCCTCTGGGCCCTGTGTCCCGACGTTCAGAGGTCAAAGGGGCCTTGGACTGGTCACCCCCTCAACCATGGTATAGGCCGGCCTTGCCCTCCCCCCCACAAGTGAGGAACCTCCCCCCCCGCCCCATGCCACCCTCACGTCTGTGCTGTTCCTGGCGGCCGGGCTGCCTTCAGAGCCTGGCCAGCAGCTGCTGCTCTTCGGCCCCCCAGCTCGGAAGGCAGCGTCGCCGTCAGCAGCAGCGCAGAAGTGAGGGTGGCAAGACTGCGACTTGCCCTACAATAGCCTTGCGACCCCCCCTCCCCCCAGCCCATGACCCCCGGGGTTACAACCCCGTGAAATGTCACTGAAACCGTGAAATTTACAGTTTTAAAAATCCTATGGCTGTGAAATTGACCAAAATTGACGGTGAATTTGGTAGGGCCCTAATGATGGGGGGACCCCGATCTTGGCTGGGGGGTGCTTGTGTGGTGCTTGGCACAATAGGTGATCCCGATCTCGGCTGGGGGTGGGGTCTGTGGGGCGACCAGCACAGCAGGGGACCCTGATCTTGGTTGGAGGAGGGGGCCCATGGGGCATGTGATACAGCAGAGGACCCTGAATTTCGTTATGGTGGGGGGGTCCATGGGGTGCTGAGCACAGCAGCGGGCCCCAATCGTCGTCGTTAACCTCCCATGCCCTAGCGTATGCTGCATTACAGCCCCGTCCCCCATCCCGTGTTGCCCCGAAGCCAGGACCTCCCATCGCCACACAGAAGCCGCTGGCTGTCGCCACCAGGTCGGGGATCGAGGCTCCCATCCCACGGCGAGTTCTGCTCCGGCTCCGTTCTGTGGGCTCGGCAGCGAGGCAGGAATGGGGGCTGTTCCCTGGTCGCACCCCCTTGTGGGGAGTCAGAGGGGCACGTCTGGGTCGTAATGGGTTTTTTTTTTTTCCCACCCCACCTAGGCACGAACGTGTACATCACCCGGGCGCAGCTGATGAACTGCCATGTCAGCGCGGGGACGCGGCACAAAGTGCTTCTGAGGCGGCTTCTGGCCTCCTTTTTCGATCGGTGAATTTTGGCTTTCTGTACTGTGGGGGTGGGGCTGCGGCTCCCTTTTCCTGTCCCCTTCCCTGTCCTGCCAGGCCTGATGCAGCACTGGGAGCCAGGACTCCTGGGTTCTCTCTCTGGCTCTGGGAGGGATGTGGGGGCTGGAGGGTTAGAGCAGGGGGGCTGGGAGCCAGGACTCCGGGGTTCTAGCCCCAGCTCCGGGAAGGGAGTGGAGTCTAGTGGTTAGAGCACAAGGGGCCAGGAATCAGAACTGGGTTCCCCCCAACCTATGGTAAGGGACTGGCGGGGGTAGAGCGGGGGGCACTGGGAGTGAAGACTCCCGGGTTCTTTGCCCGCATTTGAGTAGGGGATGGGGGTCTAGGGGTCAGAGCAGGGCAGCGGCGAGAGGGTCTTTGGTTCTCATTCTCAATGCTTTCCCCTCGCTAGGAACACTCTGGCAAACAGCTGCGGCACCGGCATCCGCTCGTCCACCAACGACCCCAGCCGGAAGCCGCTGGACAGCAGGGTCCTGCATGCCGTGAAGTGTGAGTATGTGGGGCAGGGGCTCCACAAGGCAGCATCCTTCAGGCCCCATGGGGGATGCGCGGGGCTCCGAAAGCCTGTCTCCCAGCAGATGGTACTGCCCCCCATCCAGGTGGGCTGCTCGGGGTCCCAGTGACGCTTCATGCCCTTTGCATCAGGCTCATTAAGGAGATCCTGGCCTGGGCATCCAGAGACCCAGCGGGTACAGAAGGCGGCTGTGATGCCAAGGCCTGTTCTGAGCATTGGTTCTGGTTCTGAGCATTGCAGCGGGGTTTCTGTTCTGAGTGGGGTGACCAGATGTCCCGATTTTCTAGGGACAGTCCCGATATTCAGGGTTCTTTCTTATATTGGCGTCTATTACCCCCCACCCCCGTCCCAATTTTGCACACTTGCTGTCTGGTCACCCTAGTTCTGAGTCACATGCTCCCCGTCACATGACCCTTGTATGCGCCATCTGGGGAAGGGGTGGCCTAATCCTGGCCCCGCCCCCAGTTAAAGGGCCAGACTGTCCTTTGCAGAGCAGCACAGAGGAGGACCCCAGATGCACAGAGGGAGAATTACACTCATTATATGTGTGTGTGGGGGGTAGAGAATGGGGATCTAAAGGCAGAGACAGGAATTTCCCATCACTGAGATCACGCCCCCTGCTGGTCAGAGGCTGCAGAGGGACAGTCAATAAATGTAGGCCCAAGCTTAAAAAGCTTCTTGTTTTTTAAAATAATAATAATTCCCACCGTTTTTACCCCACATCTAATACTGGCTGGTTTTAGACTATTTTAATCACTCTGGAAAACAGGATTTTTGTTTGTTGTCGGTTGGTTTCCAATAGTTGGTTCCTAACCAGCAGGGCAAAGAACAGATTTTTTTCGTTTGTTGACAATTTAGAAAAGTTGGGAAGTAGGGGGGCAGGGTTGAACGTTTTGGTGAATCAAAAAGTAAAAATAAGCCATGAATAGTTTGGGTGGAACAAAAATGTTAGTTCCTGGTGGGAGCGAAAACGAAAACTTCTGAAATTGTTGGCGAATGAAACGACTGGAAAAAAAGAGTTTTGGGTGGAACGAAACATTTTGTTTCGTTGAAACCGGCGTCTTTTGGTTTGACCATTTCAAAACACTCTTTGAACTCGGAAGGAAACATTGCAACGAAAAGTATCAGGGGGTAGCCGTGTTAGTCTGTCTCCTCAAAAACAACAAGGAAGCCGGTGGCACCTTAAAGACTAACAGATTTATTTGGGCCTAAGCTTTCATGGGTAAAAAACCTCACTTCTTCAGATGCATTGAAACGAAAAGTCGCTTCAAACCGAAAAATCAGTTATTTTTTTGTATAATTTTTTGTTAGGCTTTTTGCCCTAAATGAACAATTAGGCGAAACGGACGTGAATTTGCAAAACAAGTTTGGTGTTGCGGAAGCTGCATTTTTTGTTGGGCTGGGGGGAAACATCCTAGTGTTACGCTGGGCTCCAACAGGCTCCTGTCCTCTGTGGATCTGGCACTGGGAGGGGGTCTCACAATTTCCAGGGGGGTGCTAGCTTGGTTGCCTGACTAATAAGCGGTTTCTTTTTCCGCCCCGCTCCCCAGTCTACTGCCAGAACTTCGCCCCCAACTTCAAAGAGAGCGAGATGAACGCCATCGCGGCTGACATGTGCACGAATGCCCGGCGCGTGGTCCGTAAGAGCTGGATCCCCAAACTGAAGCTGCTGATGGCAGAAGGGGACACCTACACCACGTTCATCAACGACACTGGGAAGATGGAGCCGGACATCATGGGAGTGGAGCACAACTTTGAGACAGGCAGTCACGACGGGGATGCAGGGACCTCGGCCGAGAGCCTCCAGTAAAAACCGCTTCCTCCCTTTAGCCCTTTCCATTCACTGATTTCTTTTATTTTAATTTCTTAAGTTGATTATTTTTAGCGTCCCACGTTGATTTGAGTTTAATCTGTTTTTTGTTTTTGTTTTCGGTTTGCCAGGGGGAAAAAAAAGTTGCACCGTCTCTTTAAAAAACCAAAATCATCCTCGGTTCCTAATGCAGTGTGGGTAATGAGAGAGGGGTCGGCGGTGTGGGCAGTTTTGATCTCACGCTGTTCTTCCCGGGCGGGCGGATGTTTTTGTGGGTAGCCTTGTGAGTCAAATCGGGGAAATCCCCCCCTTTCCTCCCCTTCGCGTTGTGCAGGATCCGTGCTTTTAATGAGCTCTCTTTAAATAGATCTGTAAATAATTGATTACACTCTATATGCAGGTTCTGTTTATAGGTGGTTTGCAAAGGGGCAATAAATGATGGATCATATCTCAAGCATATCAAAGACAGGAGCGGAGGATGTGTTACAGCTGGATCTAAGCTTCCCATTGGATTCGATAACCATCCCTGAGAACGGATTAACCGTGCATTCAAGCCGTCATTAACCCCGTGCAAACCGCTTACGAATGGAGCCTTCGTACAAAGTGTGCCCGGATGATTTTTACAGGAAAATAAAAATCCAAATTAAGACCCTGATTTCTAAAAAGCATCTGTTCAAGACAGCATGTAAGCATGCGCTTAACTTGAAGCACCTCTTGAATTCAGTCAAAATGGGCCTTTGACCTTATTCATCTTAAGTGCCAAAGTCCCGTTTTCTTTCATCCATCCGCGTGTTGCAGTGATGAGGGTGGAGATAAAGGATGGGGCTTAACGTGTGCGTCTCTGAATGGGGGCTTTTTTTTTTTTTTTTTTTAAAGCAAGTGACAGAGCAACGCTTCTGGCTGTGATGTCTTTTCACATTGCGTCTACACTGGATTTTTTCTTCTTTCCCCTTCCCACCACGTAGTGTCAGATCCGAGTGCAGCGACTCACAAGTGACCTCTATGGGGATTTGAACCCTGCCTAGAGCCAACCCAGTTTCCTGTTGCTTTGTCTCCCTCGAGTGGCCAGGCTGCTTGTAAAGGTTTGAATCCTCTAATGGGCCACATCTTTCAGCTCAACCCGGTCGCAGTTTGGGCTTTTTTTGCCACAAGTCTGAGATTCAGTCCCCAGCCAAGGGGGGTCGGGTTACGCTCACTTGAAATTCGAGATCAGCGGCAGAGCTGGGTGAAAAGTGTTGGCGGAGATTTCTTTTGGCTGAAAAAGGCGGATTCGCCGCCGAACCGGGGCAGTTTCACCCAATTGTTTTGGCCCAACCCGTCCCCCGAAACGTTTTGTTTTGACATTTTCAAATGATTTCAATGTTTCAACATAACGTGTGGTTTAGAAATGACCTTCAGTTTTATTTTAGAAATACCATTTAAAAAAATGCTCCAAAACAAAACGTTCTGCTTCAGGGTGAACAGGTTTTGTTCAACCTGATGCAAGTTTTTTTCTGATTTTTTTTTTGGGGGGGGAGGAGCGCGCGGGCACGGAGCGTTGACACTGACGTCACTATAGCTACGCTGATGTAAAACCAAAATCCAGCATAGATGAGACCCTGAATGCGATATGCAAGGCCGTGTTTGTTTTTTAAATAGCAAGGGGCATTGTCGAGGCAAAAGAAAAAGAGTAATCTATTTGAATCCTTTCTGATTAATGGCAGGATCCCAAGTTGTGATTTTAAACGTGTAGACCCCGATCCTGCAAACACAGACAGGATTCATCTGTAAGCGTGTGTGTGTGTGTGTTCATTGACCTGTTCACATGTTGCTTCTTAAGCACTAGGCCCTGTTTCCATTCCTGGAATTGATGCTGTATGTTTTCTTGAAATGACACTGGTTAATTTCACATTCCCTTTCTAGTCAGTTTCACTTCTGTGTTGCTTTGCGGTCAGGGACTCCTGGATTCTGTTCCCAGCTCTGGGAATGGCGTGTGGACTGGTGGTTATTACAGGGGGCTGGGAGTCAGGATTCCTGGGTTCTGTTCCCAGCTCTGCTACCGACTTACCCCTCTCTGTGCCTCAATTTCCCCATCTGCAAAATGGGGATAATGATTCTTACCTTGGAAAAGCTGCTAAGTATTATTACTATTGTTGTGGTTGTTGCATCTGTGAACATTTTTAAATTAAAAGAAAAAACAACCACACCCCCAAATTGGAAATTAAAATGCCAACATGAAAATATCGTTATCCCTCTTAGAATTTTTTTTTTGCAACCTTCTGTTTTCTTTTTAAGTCAGTGCCCTATCCCAGGAGTCGGTACCCCTTGGAGCTGATAAATCTTTCCCCATAATTAGGTTATGGGGACAGGGAAAGTTTTTTAAAAAAACATTTAAAATGTAATGTAAAAAAATCTACATTTCAGGAGTTGGGGGGCTGTGAATAGTAACTTCGTTGGGGTCCGACCCCCTCTCCCACCCCCCTTGTGTAGCCCTGTACCCCAGCGGGATCAGACTGGGGTGATCAGCTGCCGGAGGTTAAAGATGGAGGCGTAACGCCATGTGGACGGTCTCTCTAGTTGCTGTAGCAAGTCAGATCGTTTTGTGTGCGTGACGGCGGATGGGGAGAGGGGATTAGATAGATCTTGATTTTAGGTGGGCTTTTGACGCATGACCTCATCAGCAAACGAGGGAAGTGTGATCTAGATGAAATTAGTATCAGATGGGTGGCGGGAAGACTCAAAGAACTGGGAGGATGTCTCTTGCGGCGTCCCGCAGGGGTCGGACCTGGGTCTGGTCCTAGTCAATATTTTCATTAATGACTTGGATAATGGAGTGGGGCCCGCGCTTCTGGCATGTGCGGATGTCCAAGCCGGGGGGCGGGGGAGGGCGTTGCGGGCACTTTGGAGGACAGGGCTCGAATTCAAAACGACTTGGACAAATTGGAGAGAGATGAAATTCAGTAAAGACAAGGGCAAAGTATTTCACTGGAGAAGGAAAAATCAAATGCGTAGCAGCTGGGCAGGAGGTCGGATGGCTGAGAAGGATCTGGGGGTTATAGGTGAATGTGAGCCCCCAAAGCGAAGCAGTTGCTAAAAAGACTTGCCTCGTTCTGGGGTGTATTAACAGGAGGGCGGTGGGTCAGGTGTGGGAGGTCCCTGTCGCTCCTCAGCACTGGCAGGGTCTCAGCTGGAGTCCTGTGCCCACTTCTGGGTGCTGCACTTTAGGAAAAAGGTGGATAAACTGGAGAGAGGCCAGAGGAGAGCGCCGAAAGGGATCAAAGGTTTCGAACCCCTGGCCGATGAGGAGAGGTTAAAAAACCTGAGCCTGGTTAGCCGTGAGAAAAGCAGACTGAAGGGGGATCTGATAAATCTTCAGCTATGTTAAGGGCCCTTATAAAGGGGACAGGAATCCGTCGTTCTCCCTGTCCACCGGAGACAGGACAAGAAGTAACGGGTTTAATCTGCCGCAAGGGAGATTTAGGTCAGATATTAGGAAAAGCTTTGCAACTAGAGGGGGCGTGGAAGGGAGGTGGTGGAATCTCCATCGTGGCCGGGTTTTAAGGACAGGCTGGACGATTAGCTGTCGGGGATGGTCCGGGTTTACTTGGCCCAGTTTCAGCGCAGGGAGCTGGACATGGCGACCTCTCGAGGTTCCTTCCAGCCCCACATTTCTATCGTTCTGCGTCCTTTATTCCCTATGAAACGGCTTTGCTGAATATCCCCATGCGACGTGTGAGTGGCTGTAAAACCGTTCTGCCCACTCCGCGATGGTGTGATGATCACACGCTGTTACAGCTGCATTTTGTATCAGACTTGTAATTACCCAGAGCTTCCCGCGGGGTGATATTATTAATATAGTGGTTTTCATCAATAGATCTCAAAGCTGCTTACAATCTTTATTAGTCACGGTTTCTTTTGACTGCAAATACATTCCCCTCTCTCTCACGCACACGGCTGCAGCAGAAAGAAAGGGTGAGGTTGTTGGTTTTTTGTTTAGATTTTTTTTTTTAGTAAAAACTTTTCCGCCTGGAATGTCTGACCATTTGATCCTCTTTTTAGTGAAAAGAGAAGTGTGTGTGTGGGGGGGAGAAATGAACTAGTCTTGTGTGTCTGGAAAACAGCTGCCTGCAAAATTGTGCTTCCAAAAATTGTAAGAGCATAAATCCTCTTCATTAATAATTTTTAAGCCACCAGCTGTGGTGGGTTTGAGACGCCCTCCCACATAAATGTTTCTAGTGTGTGTACTTTTAACACTTTAAGAACGTAATATCAAAGTATAATCCTTTAAAAAAAATTTCCAATCAATCAGAATATGTAAAATTCACCCCCGTTCAGCAGGCTGACTCCAGATCTATGCGTCACTTACACGCTTGAACTAGAATTTAACGTGACAAAAAAGACCCGTGCCGGTGTGAATTCCGCCTAGTGGGGCAGATCCCCAGGGGATGTAAATCTGCGTGGCTCCACTAAAGTCAATGGGGCCAGATCCTTAGCTGGTATGAATTGGCTGCAGCTCCGTTGGCGTCTGCCAGTTCACACGAGCTGAGGGTCAGGCCGTTGGGCTGTTAAGAACAGCCTTCTGCCGGGTGTGCCAACTTGTCAGTGGAAAAGCAGACTCCGCCCCCTCATGCATGATCCTAGGATGACTCGGGGCCCGCTCCTTGTGAGATGCTGAGCGCTGGGACCCGAGCCAGGGAAGCCCCATGGAGCCTGCTTAACTTTAAGCACGCCAGAAGTTCTGATGAAATCAGTGGGACGACGCACATGCTTAAAGTTAAGTGTGTGCTTAAGCACGTTGCTGGATCGGGCCCTAGGGCGTGGGATTGGTTCAGATTTGTCTACAATTCAGAAACTTCACCGGCTCACTGGCAAAATTCCAAATGTTGGAGGAAAAGGTTTTGATTTTTTTTTCTCTCTTTAAATGTTTCTTTCTGGGATTTTGATCAGCTGTAAAGAGCCCAGCGAAATGCTTCGCACTGGGACAAAACATCCCATTGGGACAAAATTTGAAACTTGGACGCAGCTCCAAATTTGGACCAAATGGCACTCGTTAGCCCCTCCCCTCGTTTTCCTCCCAACCCTCTTTTATCACAATTTGTTTGGAAAGATTTCGAGGTCAGGGGCCCGTTGGTCCGGCTACTGGTGGCTCGCGTGGCTAACCTTGTCTCTAGATCAGCGTCATTGGTTAGTTTGGCCCTTGAAGCAAAGACTTTGGGATCATGGTAACTGACTAGAAATCAAAGACGAGCGTGTGGTGTTTGTTAGTTATTTGAAATAACCTTTTTTTTAATTGCTCCTTGTTTTAACGTGTGTTTTTTAAATGTGGTGGTATATCAAACATTATTTTTTTGGTGCATATTTTTACTGATTTCACTATCCCCCCCTCTCCCGATTTAAACATAATAATTATGAAGCGGGGGATGGGGGGCTTTCCAATGACACTGTAACTGGCTTCCCAATGACACTGTAACGACTTTATTTCACTTTCAGAAAGGATACTGTCAAAGCATTGTTAGGCCTGTACGCTCCGCTCCGGGCACTGAATCCAGTGGGGTTACTTCTGTAGTTAGAGGCACATTCTGTAACGCTCGCCAGGAAGCGGCCGCCCCCAGTTGTAACGTGCTCATGGCTGGGAGCCCCGCGCCGCCCTGTTGGCTGAAATCTGAACTGCTCACCTGTGGGACAAGAGCCCAACACTGCCAAATAGAAGCCTGGTTCTTTCGTAGCGCAGAGGGCTGGGGGGTTCTCCTGTGTAGAGCAGGAGGATCGGAGTTCTAATCCCGCCGTGAAATTGCAAGTGATAACAGTTAACTCTGGGGTGGGGATAGATTTCTTATAACATATTTTTACAAAGTCTTCAGCTGCTTTACTTATAACCACCGGGGATTCGGAGACTGGAGGGGATTTTACAATGTCTGTCCCATCCATAGAATCACAGGACTGGAAGGGACCTCGAGAGGCATCTAGTCCAGTCCCCTGCACTCAGGCAGGACTAAGTGTTATCTAGATCATCCCTGACTGGTGTAGGTCTAACCTGCTTTCAGAAATCTCCAATGATGGAGATTCCACAACATCCCTTGGTCATTTAGTCCAGTGCTTAACCACCCTGACCGTCAGGACGTATTTCCTAACGTCCAACCTCTGAGCCCTTGCTGCAATGTAAGCCCCTTGTGTCTTGTCCTAAAGATCAGAACTCAGATCTTCCTACTCTGCCCATGATAGCCCCAGCCTGCCGTGTCCCAGGAGAATCGTGCTGGTTCATTCGCTTCGTGGTCACTTTTACAGTTTCTCTTCTCCCGTCAGTTTCACTTTGAGTTCCCCTCCAGGCAGGGGAGGGAGGTGATGAGATTCACATAGTGAAACCAGACCCGCAAAAATCCTATTTCCCCGAGCAATTAAAATAGTCTAGAAAATACAGAGCCTAGAGCAGGGGTAAAAAAGCCCTCTAAACAAGTGTGAGAATGACTCTCTTTTTTTAAACTGAAACCTTTTTAGCTTGGCCTATGTTGTTTGACAGTCCTTGCAGCCTTTGTCCAGCAGGGGGCAGGCTCCAGGTGATGGGAAATAGCTGGCTTCCAATACAGCTGCCCAGTCTCTCTCCTCTACCAGAGGGTGTGGGGGAGCTGGGGCAGATGTGTGTCACAGCCCCCCCTCAGTGTGTGTCTGCAGAGCATGGAGTATGGTAGTGGCCACGCGGGGAGCTCTGGGAGCTCTTGGGGGTCTCCGGTTTGGTGCCCCGGGATGTCACCTGAGATGGCGGCCGGGCTTGGTGGGGGATCAGAGTGGTGTCTTGTGACTCTTGCCTCGAGGAGGGAATTTCCTGTCCGGTTGTTAGATAGATGCAGCACCTGAGACTGAGAGCTCGCTCGTCACCTGCCCCTCGCTGATGCTGATCTGAAGCACATACCCTAGTCCTTACAAAGAGGCCCTGAGGGTGAGGATTGAGGGGTTCAGGGGGGAGCCCAGGAGTCCTGACTCCCAGACCCCCCTACTCTAACCCACTAGACTCCACTCCCCTCCCAGAGCCAGGGATAGAACCCAGGAGTCCTGGCTCGCAGCCCCCCCTGCTCTAACCCACTAGACCCCACTCCCCTCCCAGAGCCAGGGATAGAACCCAGGAGTCCTGACTCCCAGACCCCCCTACTCTAACCCACTAGACCCCACTCCCCTCCCAGAGCCAGGGATAGAACCCAGGAGTCCTGGCTCGCAGCCCCCCCTGCTCTAACCCATTAGACCCCACTCCTCTCCCAGAGCCAGGGATAGAACCCAGGAGTCCTGGCTCCCAGCCCCCCCCTGCTCTAACCACTTAGACCCCACTTCCCTCCCACAGCTGGGGATAGAACCCAGGAGTCCTGGCTCTCTCTTCCCCCTACTCTTCCTGCAGCGCTAACCATTTGACCACACTCCCGCTCAGAACCCAGCTCTCCTGACTTTGCCAAGTGCCTTACCCGCTGCGTCGCGCTGCCTGGCTGGCTGGCTGCTGTTAATTTGTAATGTTTCGTTCATTTACGCTGACTGGGACAGATTCCTTGGCCCAGGATATAAATCCCTTCCCCCCCCCCCCCCCCCCCGGGTGAACAGGAAGTGGGGCAGGATCCGACTTCCCTGACTTAGGGACCAGAATTATGCAGCTACCAGTGGACGGTCCTGTTCTGCCAGCGCCTTTGGCACTAGGCCAGTGGGGTCTGCTAGAAATGTGAGGCTCTGTCACTTTCTTGGGGCACGTGTAGGATCGCCCCGCGCAGACCCCTGGGGCCGGTCCTGTGGTTGGATCTGCTCTACCCAGGCAGAATGGGAGCTGTCACGGGAACGGAGCAGGGCGGATAGGGACTGGGGGCCAGCGAAAGCTGCGGATCAGCGTGCGTTACGTGCCCCCCACAGCCCCCTCTCTGTGCCTGGTCCCCACACGCTGTAGCAGCTCCTGCTTTTAGCTCCGGCGGTGTAGCCGTCACACCAGGACTCCTGGGTTTTCTTCCCAGCTCTGGGACAGGGAGGAGTCCTTTCGGTCTCTGTGCCTCAGTTTCCCCATATACACACACTGAACTGGAGGGAGCGCAAGCTGACAGCGTTTGCGGTGAGGACGCGGCAGGGCACATAGTGTGGCGAGTGTCAGGGAAAATCAGCCGGATCTGGTGACTGGCAGGGAGATCCCCTGGGGTGGGGGTTGCTTCTGGGATCTCCCCGGTCCCTGTTCTTGCACTAGGTCACAGCAGGGATCCCTGCCGTCTGGGGGGATCTCAGCCCCAGGGCTTCAGGCGCGGAGGGGAGATTCGGAAGGGTGGCCGGTATCTCTGTAGTTTGGGGACTGTCTGCCTGGAGCATCAGCACACAGCTTTTCCCATTGGTGCCCAGTGTGGGGGTGGCGGGTGTCAGCGCCCTCCCGTGGGACGAGTTGAACAAGCCTCTGCTTCGCAAAGGAGGGTTGGGGTCCTTCCCGCGCCCGACCTCGGACCCTTCCCAAAAAATGTCCCTTTAGCCCTTTCACTCCAGCTCGCCCGCCCTGGCTCAGACACTGGGGCCAGACTCACCTCTGAGCCCGTCGATTGATTTGGCCCAGCCCGAGCCAGAGAGAGGGGTTTGAATGCTGCTCTTCCCCAGATGGGCCACCTGGTGGCGTTGTTGCTGTCTGCATCAGTATGGCGGAGGGGGGGGGGGTGTCTTTTGAAGTGATCTCCCCTCTGGGTTTTAACCTGTGTTGGTGGGAACCTAGAGATTAAAGCTGTAACGAGCGAGGGGCTGTGGGGAGGAGCTGATGGGGAAGGGACTAGCGATGGGGCGGATGCGGCAGGAGCGGGGATCGGCCCGGTTCTCCTCTCGCCGATGCCTGAGCGCCAGATCAGAACCCCGCCCCCTCGGCCTACAGGGCAGCCTGGGCTCGTCCTCTCCGGTGGCTCAAACTCAACCCCGCGTGGGAGGGGGTCCAAGCTCTAAGCCCCCTTTCCGTTCCCTTGCCTCATCCTCCAGTGTCACTTAGAGCAGCCTGGAGGCTGCTCTAACTGCCGCTTCAGGCCTGGGGAGGTACAGGATAGTCTGATCTGTCCCCTATTTCCACCACCTAGGCAGGGTGGAATTCCCAGGCCCTCTGCACCCCATAGGCACTTTCAGATCCCTTTGTGCTGCTGGGGAGCAGGGGGGAGGACTTGAGAATCAGACCCAGAACCTCCCAGGCATGTGGGCGGCCAACAGCTGGCCTGACAGAAAGCTCTGGGGTCGGGGGAGAAAGTAGCTCCGCAATAAGGACTGCGGTGGCGTTGGGGCTGGTTCTGCTGGTTACTCCCCTCTCCTCCCCACCCCCCAGTAACTGGACTTTTGATTTAATATTGTAAAAGGGAAATGAGATTCGAGTCCCAGATCCTGGAGTTAAATGCTTAATTCCCAGGGGAGTTAGGCATGTGAATGCCTTTCAGGACTTGGGGTTTAGTTTATAATGCAGGGGGAGGGGATTCTGGGGCGGGGGGCCTAGTGGGAATGGGTTTGCCGCAGCCCCCTGTAGCAGAGTTGGGTTACACCAGTGCAAGTCCGCCGCTGATGCTTTGGTTGTAATGGAGTGACTCCGGATTGTCTGGAGCTCAGAGGAGTGACTCCGGATTGACACCGGAACTGAGATGGGAGTAGGTCTGCAGCTAGAATTTTTTTGTTTGTTTGTCCCCCTCCTTCCCTGCCAGCCCCGAGAGGACTGAGATGGGCGTGTGTCCCCCCCCCCCCCCCGCCCTCCAGCATGCTCCCAGTGCTCCAGCCTCATTGACATTGTAACTCGGGAGACCTCTCCTTTTGCAACATGCCGGCAGTCCCAGATGCCCCTGCACCCCAGTGTTCTCGACTCTCCCAGGAGCCAAGGGAGGGCCCATGCCATAGATCCGTGCCTGGAAATGGGATGTTAGCCACATGCTTGTCCACCCAGGCTGCGGTGTGTTAGCCTGCACACCCCTTCACCCCAAATTAACTGTGCTGGAAACCTGGCAATCTGCCCCCGCACCAGGTTCAAGTGGGAAGCCCTTCCCTCCCTCCCCGCCTGCCCCCACTCCGGCAATGGGAATTTTTTTTCTAAGCTGGCAAATGTATTCACATGATTGTTTGCGTTTTCTTTCCAATCTGGACTTCACTTTACGCGTTTGAGTTGGGACGCGGCACCTGGGTTTTTCCCCAGCTTTTTGGTTGGCTGGTTCGGTTTCCCTTTCGTTCCCATCGTCGTTGGTTTTCGTTTCTTTTAAAAAAACAAAACGAACTGAGGGAAAAAAAACGGATTAAAAAACTCTCTAATTTACACTTTAAAAAGCACTAAACGCCTGATTGTTCAAAGCGCCTGCCCGTGCAGCATGGATGCCTTCCAAGTGCTTTCAGTTGATGCAAATAGCTTCTATAATCTCAAGCATCCCCCCCCCGATCCCCCGTCTCTGCCACCCCCTCATAACATACTTACAAAGAGGAAAACAAAACAAAACTTTAAAAAATTTTAATGCAACTCACTCTTTGCTCTCCAGCGCCCCCTGCTGTTACTCTAACCCTGCCCCCGCCCCCCAATAATGCCAGTATTTGTTCTGTGTTATAAGTGCCAAGACATTTTTGTGACTCCCTCATTCCTGTGACCTGAGAGTATCGACAATTGCACATTAACTACTGTAAAGATTTAAAAAAGAGGAATTCAGAAATGTTAATAAAAAAAAAAAAAAGGTTTGTAACAAATTTGCACACCCGGCTGGTTATTTTCTATCCTGATTTCAGACGCACACCCCAGGCATTTGCCAACAGGTGGAGGTTGGTGTTTAAGGCACACGAGATAGCTGGGTTCGGTTCCTTGGCCAAGTCATGGCCAATTCTGTGCCTCAGATTCCCCATCTAAAATAGGGGCTCGCTCTACTCCCTTTGCCTATTTAGGTTGTAAGACCATGGCGCTAACATGGGCTACAGATTCGAAGGTCAGAAGGACGCTCTGTGATCAGAGTCCAGAGGACTTCCCTGAATTAATTCCTGTTTGAACTATGAGACGATCTTGTAGGGAAACAGCCGATCTTGATTTACAAATTGTCAGTGGTGGAGACTCGACCAGGCCCCTGGGTAAGTTGCTCCAGTGGTTAAATCCCCTCCCGGTTAAAAATGTCACACCTGATTTCCAGTCTGCACTGGGCTAGCTTCAACTTCCAGCCTTTGGCTTGGGCTGACCCTTGGGCTGCTAGATTGATTAGTCATCTGTTAGCCAAGAGTGGTTCCCCAGGTAAGTCGAGTCACGTGTCCTGGGCTGGCTGGCCCCTGTAAGGGGAGGCAGGGCCTGATGCGTCCCTGAAGAGCCGCTCCCAAGGGAGGGACCCGGTCTGGGCAGGTCATTGACGAGCAAGCACTTAGCCCTGCTCAAAGACCAGCTGGTGGCGGGGTACGGCTCTATGCGGAGGTGCCCATCCACCTTGCCAAGCTGGCAGGGAAACGGGCTGCGCAGAAAGGGAGTTTCTTTTGCCCCATCCCGGAGCAGGGTTCTCCTGCCTGGGGGCCGCTCGTCGGCAGTAGCCCCAGGGCTGGGCGTGAGGGACTCGGGGGGGTTCTTTGTACTCTTCAGGAGTTAAGCAATGAGCCCCCTCACCAAGGCGGCATCTCGTCCTCGGTTCCCGGGTCTGAGTGAAGCCGAAGTCCAGAGGCAGCGCAGCCAAGCCACGTAATGCCACCAGGGGGCGCGCATGAGGCTCTCACAACACCCCTAACTTTCTGGGTAAGTGCTGGAGCGCCCGGCAGGCTTTCCAGAGCTTGAGTCCTCCCCATGGCACATGTCTGCCCCCCTGTCACGGAGTCCCCGGGCGATGCTCTGGAACTGCTCCCCACAAAGCCAGGCAGGACTCTGGGGAGCCTCCTCTCCCTCGGAGCAGACTGTCTTCAGGGCAAGATGCTCACACGGCTTCACCTCCTGGGTCTCTCCTGGGAGCATTCAGCATATGCCCCTCCGTGCGCTTCCCACAGCGAGTCCGCCCCGGCGGGGTCCTGGGGAAGCCAGAGGGTTCTGTACCCCCACTTCGCAGTCAGACGTGACTCTCAGCCAGCCAGTAAAACAGGTTTATTAGATGACCGGAATACGGTCTAAAACAGAGCTTGTAGGTCCAGAGAACGGGATACCTCAGCCGGGTCCATTCTGGGGCCCAGTGAGCCAGACACCCCCGTCTGCCCTCACTCCCCGTCCCCAGCCAGCTCCGAACAGCTCCAGCCCTATCTCCTCTGCGTTGTTCCTTTCCCAGGCCAGGAGGTCACCTGATCTCTTTGTTCTACCACACCTTTAGCATCCCCTTGCAGGGGGGAAGGCGACAAAGGGTCGGCCAGAAACTGAGGCACCCACACAGTATTCAGAGGAAACATTAAGAACAGTCCCACTTCGTCACACCCCGTTCACCCGTCAAGCCCCAGACTCCTGGTGTCGCGGCCACAGGATTCCAGTGGGGGGCGCACCTGTGCCCCCATGGAGGCCAGCCCTCTGTCCCCACCCGTGGGCTAGCTTGGCTAGTTAGCACATCAGGGCAGCCACTGCCTCCCCTGTGTTTGTGCAGAGCCGGCCGCGCTGGGTCCTGGGGCACTGACAACCGTGACAGTTAAGCACGGCAGGGATCGAGCTGGTGCATAGCCCACGCCAAGCCCCTGGCTGTAACGGAGTGACTCCAGATTGAAGCAGGCTGGGAGAGCCAAGCGACCCTCTGTCCACGTCTGCACAGCGTCAGGTGTGACATGGACCCTGATCTCAACCGGGGGGTCTGGGCAGCACCTAGTGAGCTGGGGGCCCTGATCTCAGCTAGGGGTGTGTGTGGCAGCGCCTGGTGGGACGAGGGCCCTGATCTCAGCTGGGGGGGGGGCACTGATCTCAGCTAGGGGTGTGTGTGGCAGCGCCTGGTGGGACGAGGGCCCTGATCTCAGCTGGGGGGTGGGGGCGCTGATCTCAGCTCAGGTGAGGATGGGGCAGCACCTGGTGGGACAAGACCCCCCTCCCCCCCCTCAGCTGGAGCTTTTAGCAGATTACAGATCATTTCCGGGAGACTCATCAACTCTGATTTAGGCCCTGAATTTTCCCCCACGCTCACCCCCTTCCCCCGTTACCCAATTTCCATTGAAATTTTAAAATGCTGCAGAACGTGGTGTGACACAGAGAGCGGTGACGAGATCATATAAAACCCCCCGTTATTGTCACCGATTTCTTTAGCTTCTCAGATACCCCAGGAAAAGCAGCACATGGCTTTGGGGCAGGGCTGGGGGCTGATTTCCCAGCCCCCCCTGCCCCTTCCCAGCTGGGAGCAGGTGCCAGCCAACTGTAATAGTCCTCTCTCGGGGTCTGGTTGGGGAGCGGGGTCTAGTGGTCACGGCCACCACCTCTGACTGCCAAGGAGGTTGTGGGGTGGGGAGCCTGGGCCCACCCACTCCACTCCACCGGGCTCCCATCCAGGGCACTTTGGGCTATCAGTAGTCTGGCAACCAAGGCTGCTTAAGCCTGTTCTCCCTGGGCCTTCCAAGTGGGGAAAACCAAACCCCAATATGTAAGGGGGGGGTTACCAAGGGCCACGGGATCCTTCCCTCTCTGGTTGTGTCTGGGGTGGGTCCAGCCTTCCAACGGGCAGGGCCCCTTCGGGCAGCTGTGTCAGAGCCTTTAGGCTTCCCGCTGCTCTGCTCCCCTCCCGCGCTGCCACCCAAACCAGCAAATTCCCTGCCTTTTCATTCCTCCAGCAGATCCCATGTTGCCCAGTGTGGGGTTCATACACCCCAGCACAGGCAGAGGCAGGGATCCTTGCAGGGGTGGCCAGGCACCACCCCCTGCCCCTCTGAAGCAGCGCAGTGCCCGTCTACACGGCCGCCTCTGGCTAGTCACGCACGAGCTCGAAACTCTCGGGAGAGGCCCACTGCAGCTCCCTTTGCACCCTGCAGGGGGAGACAGAGCGGAGGGAGCCCCCTGCTGGGGCTCTCCCATGTGCCCATTCATTGCTGCAGCACCCGGGCTCGTCCCTCCAGGCGTGGCACCGTGAGAAGTTCACCCCCCGCCCCCAGCTGCCAAGAGTCACACAAATTCATCCAGCCTTTATAATGGGGGGCAGGCGCCCAGGCCTCGTTAGCAGCTGTCTCCATTCATTCAGCCGCTCTAACGCCAACACCTTTTGCATTTCTGCTTATATCAGCTGGGCCCCGTTCCCGCCTGCGGAGAAGAGCGTGGCTGGGGGCGGGGACAGGTGCCCGGGAGAGACCAGAACCCTGCAGGTTACCACCATTCTGAGCGCTGGGATCTGCCCCCACATATCGTCTCCTTACGCCAGAGGCACTGCCTCTTCGGGACAAAACCCAGCCCCCGAGGGGAGCTGCCGGCGGGATTGCTGCGTTCTCGGGGCCCGGCCCCTTTCTAGGCAGCGCTTGGGAAAGCAGACAGGAGAGGGGCATGATGGGGAGGCCAGGGGCCAGATTCTCAGCAGGTTTAAGTCAGTGCAGTCTCGTTGACCCCCATGGGACAACACCGCTTTACATCAGCTGGGGATCTGGCCCCACTGACCCCAGTGGTAGGGGGACCAGATGTCCCGATTTTTGGGTCTTTCTCTTATATAGGCTCCTATTACCCCCCCACCCCCCACCCCCATCCCGATTTTTCACATTTGCTGTCTGGTCACCCTACCCAGTGGGGATCTGGCCCCCACTGACCCCACGCTGAGCTGGTCTTAAAAGTCACTTTTCAGAGCACGGCGAAGATCCCCAGGGACTGCGCACTAAAAGCTCCCAAGGCCGGCCCCATCTCAGCCCACAGAGCCACTGACAAAAACCGGGCGCCTTTAAAGGGACAAAAAAATTGGGCTCAAGTCCTCAGTTTTGCTGCTTTATTGTGCATTTGTTTAAAGTTTTTTTTAAAAAAATATCAATTTGATTTTTTTTACATTAGAAATTCAGGTTCCGGCGAGGCCGGAGACTCTAGGCCCACGTCAAACGGGAGCTGTAGTTGGGAGGTCCTTTGTGCCTCTACTTCCTCCCACAGGCCCTGCTCCCTGGCTGGACTACATCTCCCATAACACATTGTGGAGCTAGGAGCCACTCCCACCCCCATTTTCCTCTGTGGGCCAAGCTCCCTGCCCAGACTACATCTCCCATGATGCACTGCACTCTCTCCCAGCTGCCATAGTGCATCATGGGAATTGTAGAAAGGAGTGTCTCATGCCCCTATTTCCCCCATGGGCCCTGCTCCCTGGCCAGACAACATCTCCCAACATGCACTGCAGTCTCTCCTTGCGACAGAGGCACCAGCAGGGTCCATCCCGGTTATGTTTGTACAGCACCAAGCACCGTGGGGCCTCCCGACTCTACCATAATACAAATAATTAACAACAACAAACCGACCATCAGGTCTCTTCCTCCCCGCTAAGGCAGCAAAAATCCAGCAACACAACCCCCAATTTCTTTAACCGAAAGCCCTTCGCATGAAAACCCGCCTGAGGAATTATTTTGGCTTTTCGTACAAAAAAACGAGCGACGGCCCTGCCGGGGAGGGGCGAGGAGCCAGCGCATGCCGGGCAAAGTGCAGCTGGGCTTTAGGGTGGGGGAGCCCTAAAAAGCAGCTGTCACCATCCCCTGAACCCACAGAGCACCCAGTGCGCCAGCCCAGCGTGGGAGGGTATTAACAGCTGAGTCTGCATCCCATGCTGGTAAGAATTGGTCTGTCTGCAACGGGCGGCAGGATGCTGGAATGATAAGACAGCGCCCCCTGGGGGCACAGGCTGTGCTGCCCTGTCCCGTCCTGGAACATGGGATGGGCAAGCTGCTTCTCCTTTCCCCTCCTGGCTTTGCAGGTACCAATGAACTGGCTTCCCCTCCCTCCCAAATCTGGGGAGAGATCAGAAGTGCCCCCCATTCCAGCATGTTACTACGGCCCCCTACAGGCTGAGGACACCCCCAGCCCTGTACCCGACTGCAAGCCCCCGATGTGGAAGCAAAGGCTGGAGGTGGGGGGGGGGGAGGGGGAGGAGACCTGAATCAGATTCCCAGCAGGAATCTCCCCTGGTACCTGGAGGTGCCTTTTCTTTACCATAGGTGCCAGCCCCAAGGGTCAGAGAAAGGCACCGGGGTGGGCTGTGCTCCAGCAGGGCAGCTCCTGGGCTGCTTGCCAAGCAATGATGGAGGCATGTGCATGGAGGGGGGGTGCTGGTCAGGAGAGTGGTGCCCCCCCGCAGTCCTGGCCAGTCGATTACAGAGTGAAGAAGAGGATAAGCACCACGATGAGGAGAACAAGCAGAATGCCGATCACACACCACTGGCGCCGGTCTGGGAGGAGGAAGCACAGGGGGAGATGCAGTGAGTGGGGGGAAGGGGGGGTAGCAGGGGCGATTCTGAGATGGGGGGTTGGCTTAAGCACTGACACTAGGAACCTCTAGGCTGCCTGGAGTGCATTAAAGAAACCTCCCTCCCACCCGCACACATACCCCAGGAGTAAAGATCACTACCCCCGCTTCCCCCCTCACCCCCCGTTTTACAGAAGGGAAACTGAGGCAGGGGAAAGGACTTGCCCCAAAAGTCACACAGGGCCATGAATAGAAACCAGGAGTCCCGACTCTCTGCTCTCCTTGACTCTAACCACTAGACTCCACTTCCCTCCCAAAGCTGGGGATAGAAGCCAGGAGTCCTGACTCCCGGCCCCTCCCTGATCTAACCACTGACCCCCACTCCCTTCCCAGAGACAGGAAGGGGACTCAGGTTCTGAAGTCTCCTAGGTGCTTTGAAAAATCTCCCCCTGCCCGGCGCCTCCCTCACCGCTGGTCATGTGGGAGACCTTGGCCATCTTCTTCAGCACGCCATCCATGTGGGACTGGGTGCTATCCATCTCCTGGGCAAATTCCTCCAGCATCCTGCCAAGCCAGGGTCAAGCTGTCAGCTCAGGGTGCAGCACCCACCCAGGGGGGCTGTGGTCAAGCCGGGAGAGACATGAACCCCCCCCCCCCCACACACACACACACTAACATGCCTGCCCGGATCTAGTCACTGCCGCTTTCAGCCCCCGCCAAGGTGTCAGGAGGGGGCTTGTCCCATTCCCTCCCTCCACCACCCCCAGGTTGGTGGGGCTTCTCCTCCGGGCACCTGTCATCCCTCTAAGAACTGGGCTGAGACCCACCAAACTCACCTTGCATGTGGGGCCAGATGGGAAGGATTTTCAGATCTGGGACTGGCACCCCCTAGTGGGGAAAGGCCTCATGTCCCATTCCCCACCCCCACGAGCCAGCCAGTCCCCTGCCCTGGGGCTGTAACAGAGCTGGCGCCCCCTAGTGGAGAAAGGCCTCATGTCCCATTCCCAGCCTGTGAGCAGGTCTCCCCACACCCCACCCCACTCACAAGCTCTGCTCGTCCAGCTCGTCCCCGACCCGGCCCGACATGTGCTTCAAGACCCGGATGCTCCCCGACACCAGCTCCAGCTGCTCGTCCTGCTGGTCTATGATCAGCTGCCGGGGAAGGGAGGCAGGAAAAGCCAGTGGGTCGGTGCAGGGGGGTGCGACAGGGTCCCGTTACGGGAGAGGGGGGCGATTGGATTGGAACCAGGATGGTGGTGGGAGAAGGGAACTAAGATGGTGGGAGGGAGGAATTGCTGCCGCCACCCCCTCAAAGTGTGCAACCGCCAGCCTGCAGGGTTAATCCCCAGGTTGTGGAGCTGTGGAACTCCCTGCTGCAGGGGGTCCAACACAGAGGGCATAGGGGTGGCAGCTTGGATAATTTTAGATCCAGCTCTCGGACGGGGTGGATGGGTGTCAGGCCACAGCCCCCAAACCCCGCCACCCTGAACTGATCACTACAGGGGTCTGGAAGGGAGAAATCGTACTCTGGAGCAGCCGGTGCCGGCCATTGCTGGTGACGGGCCCGGGTCTGATCCAGAGGGCAGGGATCTGGGCGGGATACGGACCTAGACAGGCCCATTGGTCCAACATGTAGCCAGATGTAGCCTCTGGTTTAAATCCAGATCATTCCCCCACCCCACCCCCCAGCTTTAGGGGAGTTACATCTGGCCCTGACGCTGCAGGGCATATCCCTGCCCCCCAGCCCCTGCCCGTGGCCTCTGACGGCTCCCCACCTGCTGGTGCAGTTGTTGTTCCTCAACATAGCGGGAATTGGCTGACACCAGCTCCTCCCGCAGCTGGCCGTACCGCTCCGGGGGGGGCTTCTGGCTGGCCCCCCCGCCAATCAGCATCTGCGGGGAGAGAGCGGAGCCCTGGTTGGGGACCCATCCAGGCAGCTGACCACTGGGGGTAGCAAGTAACTCGGGGTGATGGGGACTGGCTGGCTCGGGGGGCGGGGGGGGAATGGGACATGGGGCCCTTCCCTTCTAGGGGGCACCGGCTCCGATCTGGAGGATGGCCACGCAAACTCCATGCTATTTGCCTCCTCCCCCTGCTGTCAGCCCATCCCCTACACAGCAAGACCCTCATTACCAGAGGGGCGGGGGCCAAACGCACCATGGGGACCAGCCCCCCATGAGGGAGAGATCAGGCACCTTGCAGAGTGCCCAGGAAGTATGGGCAGCTATGTCCCTGGATGGAGGATCCCGGCTGCCACTCCAGTCTCCCCCATCAGCGGCTGCGGGACAGAGAGGACGGCGTACCAGGACATGGGATGGGCTATAGGGCTTTCTACGGGGCCTGGGCGGTGCTGCGGGCTGGTGCTCCCCGCCCCCGCCAGCTCTCCGATTGCTGCTCAGGGAGGACGGGACCAGGTACCTCTCTGTTTTTCCGCTCGGCGAAGGCCAGGGCTGACGGGCTGGATATGTGATCCCGCATCTCCTGCGATGGAGGGAAGGGAAGGGGTTAAAAACGAGATTGGTCTGAAGGCAGAGGGGTTTGTAGCGGGGAGAGGGGGGGGCTTGGGAGAGCAGCAGCCCGGGGCACTTCTGTGGGGGTCCCCCTCTCCGTCGGCTTCACAGACAGAAATGGGAGCACAGGGAAGGGAAGGGACTTCCCTATGGTCAACCAGAAAGGCCATGAACAGAACCCCAAGTGACCTGGACTTCCCCTGCCTTAACCACTAGACCCTACTCCCCTCCCAGAGCTGGGGATAGAACCCAGGAGTCCTGGCTCCCAGCCCCTTGCTCTATCCAATACACACACAGAGTTTCAAAACAACCTGCTGGAAACCATGATCCCTGACTCAGTTTCTCCTCCTCCCTGAGCTAGTGGGGTCCCTCTAGTGCACTAGCTGTTGTGCCCCACTAGAGGGCAGCAGAAGCCCACACACTCAGAGAAGGTCTGAGTTCCCAGATTCCTCCAGTAGGGGGCGGCCCTGTGCCTCAGACAGAGACACACACAGGACACGGGACCCTGATGCATTGGGGGGCAGGGGTTCCCCACCTTGACAGAGTCCCGCATCTGCCTCACGAAGGCCCGTCTCTCCGTCAGCTCGCTGGCTTCGATCCTGAACTTGCGAGGGTTCGCCTCCACAATGCGTGCGCCCGAGCTAAGGACCCAGCGCGCAGGGCACAGACAGCGTCCGGGCGCAGGAGTGGGGAGCACAGGAGGGGGGAGAGTGGGTGGGGTGGACGAGGTCCCAGTTGGCCCATAGACATCAAACAGCTCTCTGGATTTCCCTTCATTCCCATGGACTCTCCCAGCAGGGGGCGCCCTGGGGAGCGGGGCAGAGGCCTGGCACGGGAGGGGGTGCGCCCGGCTACTCCCAGCAGGGGGCGCTGTGGGGAGCGGGGCAGAGGCCTGGCACTGGGGGGGTCTCCCGGCTACTCCCAGCAGGGGGTGCCGTAGGGAGCGGGGCAGAGACCTGGCACTGGAGGGGTCTCCCAGCTACTCCCAGCAGAGGGCGCCGTGGGTGGGGGAGCTCCTGGACTCACCCAGCAGGGGGCATCATGGGGAGCGGGGCAGAGGCCTGGCACGGGAGGGGGTGCACCCGGCTACTCCCAGCAGGGGGCGCCGTGGGGAGCGGGGCAGAGACCTGGCACTGGGGGGTCTCCCGGCTACTCCCAGCAGGGGGCGCTGTGGGGAGCGGGGCAGCGGCCTGGCACGGGAGGGGGTGCACCCGGCTACTCCCAGCAGGGGGCGCCGTGGGGAGCGGGGCAGAGACCTGGCACTGGGGGGTCTCCCGGCTACTCCCAGCAGGGGGCGCCGTGGGGAGCGGGGCAGAGACCTGGCACTGGAGGGTCTCCCAGCTACTCCCAGCAGGGGTCGCTGTGGGGAGCGGGGCAGAGACCTGGCACTGGGGGGTCTCCCGGCTATTCCCAGCAGGGGGCGCCGTGGGGAGCGGGGCAGCGGCCTGGCATGGGAGGGGGTGCGCCCGGCTACTCCCAGCAGGGGGCGCCGTGGGGAGCGGGGCAGCGGCCTGGCACGGGACGGGGGCTCCCGCAGGGGAACCGGCCCCCGAAGGATATCAATGGTCTCCTCCAGATCTTCCAGGTCCCACTCGATGCTCCGCAGGCTGTTGCGCAGCTCGTTGGTGGTCCAGTCGAACTCCTCGGTGCTGACGACATGCGTCTCCCGCAGCAGCTCACCCCAGCGCTCGTAGAGCCCCCAGGCCGTGTTCACCGCCTTCTGCACCTCCCTGGGGGGCAAAGGGAAAGGGGGTGAGGGGCTAGTGAGGAGACCCCCAGGGAGACGGCACAGTGCTGCCAAACCCCGTCTGGCTACTCTTCAGCCCCCATCCCACCCCAGAGGTGGCTGCATCTCAGCACCCAGCAAGGAAATCCGGTATAAACAGCCCTCACGCCTCACCCCAGAGGAGGATGGGAACGGATCTCCCCCGCAGCAGAGTGGGGGGGGGGGTCTCTCCAGGGAAGGAGGAGGTCTCTTCTTCCGGGGGGCGGGGGGGGAGAAAGGGGGGTTTCTCCAGGGGCGGGGGGACGGAAGGGGGGTTTCTCCAGGGGCGGGGGGACGGAAGGCGGGGGAATCTCTCGGGGGGGGGGGGGGGCTCCCCAGCGGGGCTCTCTGCACAGGGTCCCGGTGCTATTTTCAGCCCCACTTTACCGGGGGGGGGCGATCTGCGCGGGCCGCGGCCGACTCACCCCCGCACGGCAGAGAACGGGTCCTCCAGGGCCATGCTGCCGCCCCGGCCCCCCGCTCCGCTGGCTGCCGCCGCCGCCGCTCCCCGCCATGTGACCGGCGCTGGCCCGGCCCCGCCGAAGCTCCGGCCGCCGCCTTTGCTGAGGGCGGGGCGGGCTTGCCCGGAGGGGGAGGGGGCGGGGCTCCCCCCATTCACAGCCCTCCATGGAGGAAAGAGGCGGGGGGAGGGGCAAGGCTGAGCTGACCCCGAATTCCCGGCCCTGACCTGCTCCACACTGAGCCAGAGAGCAGAGACATGGAACCCAGGAGTCCGGAGTCTCCCATCCCCCACCACCAGATCCCGCTCCCGTGCCGAAGCTGGGACTAGAACCCAGGAGTCCTGGCACACACACCCCGACCCCACTCTACTCCCAGAGCTGAGAACAGAACCCAGGCGTCCTGACTCCGACCCCCCCCCAGCCCCTAGACTCCACTCCCAGCTCCTCCTCCTCATGGGTGTTCAATTCCAGTCCAGCCAGTATGACTAGTCCCTGCTGTGGGGTTACTGGTTGTCCCCTCCCGGCCCCAGGGGGTTTCTCATGACTCTTGGCAGCTGACTCCATGGGACCCTGGCCCCCAGGGGGCTGCTGCTGGGAGGCCTTGTGAGGGGTGACACTGAGCACTTGAGGACAGCAGGGTGGGGGGTGCATGCGGGTGGGGGGGGGGGTGAGCTGGGTGTGTGGGGAGGGGGGTTGCATCTTGTCAGATTGTGTGCGGGAGTTGTGTGGCATGCAGGCAGATTGTGTGTTTGAGTTGTGTACAGGTAGATTGTGTCCACTCAGGCTGGATCTGGTTGTAGTCAGATTGTGGGGGGAGTTGTGGGGTAGGTGTGTAGTCAGATTGTATCTGTGGGAACAGGCAGTGTGTGTGAGGTGTTTACAGGTAGGTTGTGTACCATCTGATTATGAGGGGATGTGTGTAGTCAGGTTGTATTTAGTCGAGTTGGGGGAGAGTTGTCTGATATGTGTAGAGGGAGGTTGTGTGTGGGGGGGTGTAGAGATTGTGAGTAGTCAGACAGTGTGGGGGAGTTGTGAGTGGGTGAGAGAGGTAGGCTGTGTACAGTCAGACTGTGCCCGGATGTGTGTAGTGAGGTTGTGTCATTTAGTTGGATTGTGGGGGGGATATTGTGGGTGGATGTGTTGTGTAGATGTATTGTGTCGGGAGTTATGTGTGGGTGGGGGAGATGGGTTGTGTAGTCATTATGGAGGGAATTGTGGTGGGGGAAGATTGGCTGTGTGTAGTCAGATTGTGGGGGGTTGTCATGTAGTTGGGCTGTCGGGGTGACAGGCAGGTGGTGGCTGGCTCAGGGGGAGATTGTGGGGGTGATAGGCAGGTGGTGGCTGCCTGGGGGAGATTGTAGGGGGCTGTGGCCTGTAGTGGAGCTGTGGGGGTGACAGGCTGGTGATGGGTGGCTGGGGGGAGATTAGGGGGGCTGTGGGGGTGACAGGCAGGTGGTGGGTGGCTGGGGGGGAGATTGGGGGGCTGTGGGGTGACAGGATGGAGAAGATTGGGGGGTGACAGGCAGGTGGTGGGTGGCTAGGGGGAGATTGGGGGGTGATAGGCAGGTGGTGGGTGGCTGGGGGGATATTGGTTGTGACAGACAGGTGGTGGGTGGCTAGGGGGAGATTGGGGGCTGTGGGGTGACAGGTTGGGGGAGATTGGGGGTGACAGGCAGGTGGTGGGTGGCTGGGGGAGATTGGGGGTGACAGGCCGATGATGGGTGGCTGGGGGGGAGATTGGGGGCCTGTGGGGTGACAGGCTGGAGGAGATGGGGGGTGACAGGCAGGTGGTGGGTGGCGATTGGGGGGGTGACAGGCAGGTGGTGGGTGGCTGGGGGAGATTGGGGGTGACAGGCTGGTGGTGGGTGGCTGGGGGATATTGGGGGCTGTGGGGTGACAGGTTGGGGGAGATTGGGGGTGACAGGCAGGTGGTGGGTGACTGGGGGAAGATTGGGGGTGACAGGCAGGTGGTGGGTGGCTGGGGGGAGATTGGGGGCTGTGGGGTGACAGGTTGGGGGAGATTGGGGGTGACAGGCAGGTGGTGAGTGGCGATTGGGGGGTGACAGGCAGGTGGTGGGTGACTGGGGGAAGATTGGGGGTGATAGGCAGGTGGTGGGTGGCTGGGGGGAGATTGGGGGCTGTAGGGTGACAGGTTGGGGGAGATTGGGGGTGACAGGCAGGTGGTGAATCGCGATTGGGGGGTGATAGGCAGGTGGTGGGTGGCTGTGGGGAGATTGGGGGCTGTGGGGTGACAGGTTGGGGGAGATTGGGGGTGACAGGCAGGTGGTGAGTGGCGATTGGGGGGTGACAGGCAGGTGGTGGGTGACTGGGGGAAGATTGGGGGTGACAGGCTGGTGGTGGGTGGCTGGGGGGATATTGGGGGCTGTGGGGTGACAGGTTGGGGGAGATTGGGGGTGACAGGCAGGTGGTGGGTGGCGATTGGGGGGTGACAGGCAGGTGGTGGGTGACTGGGGGAAGATTGGGGGTGATAGGCAGGTGGTGGGTGGCTGTGGGGAGATTGGGGGGTGATAGGCAGGTGGTGGGTGGCTGGGGGGAGATTGGGGGCTGTGGGGTGACAGGTTGGGGGAGATTGGGGGTGACAGGCAGGTGGTGAGTGGCGATTGGGGGGTGACAGGCAGGTGGTGGGTGGCTGGGGGGAGATTGGGGGTGACAGGCAGGTGGTGGGTGGCAATTGGGGGGTGACAGGCAGGTGGTGGGTGGCTGTGGGGAGATTGGGGGCTGTAGGGTGACAGGTTGGGGGAGATTGGGGGGTGACAGGCAGGTGGTGGGTGGCGATTGGGGGGTGACAGGCAGGTGGTGAGTGGGTGGGGAGGAGATTGGGGGGCTGTGGGGTGACAGGTTGGGGGCGATTGGGGGTGACAGGCAGGTGGTGGGTGGCTGGGGGGAGATTGGGGGTGACAGGCAGGTGGTGGGTGGCGATTGGGGGGTGACAGGCAGATGGTGGGTGACTGGGGGAAGATTGGGGGTGATAGGCAGGTGGTGGGTGGCTGGGGGGAGATTGGGGGTGACAGGCAGGTGGTGGGTGGCGATTGGGGGGTGACAGGCAGGTGGTGGGTGGCTGGGGGAGATTGGGGGGTGACAGGCAGGTGGTGAGTGGCGATTGGGGGGTGACAGGCAGGTGGTGGGTGGCTGGGGGGAGATTGGGGGTGACAGGCAGGTGGTGAGTGGGTGGGGGCGCCAGGCTGGGGGGGATGGGTGCAGTCCCACGTGCTGTGCACACAGACGGGCTGCGGGGGAGGGATTTGCCGCGCGAGCCGATGGGTTTTTCCCGGTAGGATCCCGGAAGGACGCTCCCCATAGGCCACACCGGGGCCTGCCAGCCTCTGCCCTTATACGGAAAGAGGAAGCGAGGCGGCTGCAAACGTAGCCCCTTTTTGGAACGTTGGTGCGCGCCGCGTTCGGGCCCCGCCCCCTGTCGTCATGGGCCCCCGGGATAGTCATGGAAACGGTAACCGGGGCAGGCTGGGGTGACCTCAAAAGTGGGGCGGAGCCTCCGCCTCCTCTTCCTTCCGCTGCCAGAGCTCGCGGGAGGGGAAGGGGCCGGTGCTGGGCGCGTTGCTGCGGGCGCCTGCGGTCGGGCAGGTGGCAGAGTGTGGACGGGGGGTTGACCCCCCTCCCCATCCGTGCGCCCCAGCACGACCCCCTGGCCACAAAGGCGAGTGGGGGAGGGGGTAATTTTGGGCTCTCTGCAGCGCTGAGATTCGGATCCCAATAAAAAGAGGGAAAGCGGGTTCGCGTGGGAGTGGAGCCCCCCCCCCCCTGCGTCGCCCCGCGGGGGTGTCTTATAAACAATTCGGAAAACGTTGCACGGGCTGGCGGGGTTCAAGCAGCGCCGTTTGTGCCCAGGCGGGAGATTGTGGCGTGGCTTGTGTCCCTTGTAGTTGTGCAGTGCAGCCGCGTGCATCCGGCACACACACGAACGGGGGGGGGGGAGATTTCATTCACGGCGCGTTCTGGCTCCGAGTTGGGGGTTGCTGTACTACGCTGTTTATTGGCATGACACGAGACACAGCGATTGCACGGGACAGGCCGGCGTTTGGCAGCCAGCACGCAGATGTCGCAGTGACTCCAGTCCGTGGATTTAAACACAGTCGCGCTGTTTACACACACACAGAGAAAGCGATGTTTGCATTTGCCCGGGAGGTTGCAGTCCACGTACACGAGGTGCGTTTTATCCAGCAGAGATTTGCAGCCTCACACAGAGACAGATTTATTTGGCAGACCGCATTAAACGGAGATGGGGCTTTTGCTGAGACACAGACACGCTACACTCACAGGCTGCATTGGCTGGTTGCATTTGCACTTAAAACAGCGATGGTGCTTGTGGGCTCACGTGAGGGCGTTATTGGGCAGCGAGCTGTATTGCACACGGTGCAGCGGCTGCAATTGTTTATCGCACTGCGCGTGCACGTGCATGAGCCGCTGCATTCAATGCACCGCGCGCACCCAGGCCTGCTGCAGGAGTTGCTGCACAGGCAGCCCGTTGGCGTTGGCTCCCGGGACCCGCACTCACCCCCGGCCCGGCGGCGTCTGCTGCACTGCGCGCGCAGACAAGCCCCGGGCTCTCCGTTGGACGCGCATAATAAAGCACAAACCGCCGGGCGTCTGGCTGCTGGTGCAAAAGCGGCCGTGCGGGGAGTGTGTGTGTGGGGGGGTCCCTTTTGCATCGACCGCCCCCCCCCCCCCCCCTTTAGCCGCTTTGCTGCGGCTGGCGGCTTCCTCCTCCTCCCCTCCCCCACGCCTCGGCATTTCCGTCCTTCCCTCCCCTCCCCCCACTAGCCGCTGGGGGTGGCGGCGCGCTGCACAGGCCGGATGCGGCTGACTGAGTGGGCGGGGGCGGCCCGGGCGCTGAGATCACCGGGGGTATAAAAGCAGCCGAGCTGGGCGCGGCTGGGCTTAGTCGGGGCGGCTGGTCCGAGGCGGCGGCGGCGGGACAAAGACGTAGCTACAAAAGCCGGAGCAGCAGCTGCCGCCGGCGCGGGGGTGGGAAGACTCAGGTGCAGCCCCCCCCATCCCCTCCCCCCATTCTCCGGCCGGTGCAAAGGGCTCCGGCCACGTGCAAACAGCCCGGTGCGTGCACGAGCGAGCCGGGCAGCCGCCCCCGCCGGGATGGAGGTGCAGAAGGAAGCCCAGCGCATCATGACCCTGTCGGTGTGGAAGATGTACAACTCCCGCCTGCAGCGCGGCGGCCTGCGGCTGCACCGGAGCCTGCAGCTCTCGCTGGTCATGCGGAGCGCCCGGGAGGTCTATCTCTCGGCCAAGCTGGAGGAGGACGAGGAGGGGCGGCTCGGGCCGCAGCCCTGCCTGGGGGAGGAAGGGGCCGGCCAGCCCCCACTGCAGCCCGCCGCTGCTGCCTCCCCAGGCCCGCCGGCGCCGGAGGAGCGGGCAGCCCCCGCGGACCGTGGAAACGCCCCGGGCGCAGTCGATCCGGAGCCCATGGAGACGCAGGACAGTAGTGGGGACGCGCCCCCGGCGGCTCCAGCGCCCGGGGCCGGTAGGCGGCCGGCGCGGGGGGTTTCGTTGCCACCCCCGGCCAAAGCCAGCAGGAAACGGCGGAGCAGCAGCTTGGACAAGCCGGGGGCCGCCGAGGCCGGGCTGGTGCCCACCAAGAAGGCCCGGCTGGAGGCGGAGGAGGAGGAGGGCGAGCGGCAGCCCCAGGGACAGGACGGCCCCTTCCCCAGCCTGGCCAAAGTCCTGCAGACCCGCTTCTCCGGGATGCTGCGGGGCGGCCCGCCCAAGGGCCCCGAGCCCACGCCGGGCTGCCGGCCCGGGGACGGGGTACTCAGCATACTGGTCCGAGCCGTGGTGGCCTTTTAAATCCCCTTCCCCGCCGCTCGGGGGGACTCGTGGCTGGGGGACCTGCCCCGCGGCGCGCAGCGGCTCGCTCGGCTCCTGGCGGGAGCCATGGGGCAGGAGGGGGGTCGCTTTGGGGGGCGCAGCCCCCTCTCCCTGGCGGAGGGGGGGCGGGAGCCGGCCGTGCCTCCCGGGGCGGGAGAGACACACACGGAGGCCGGGCATGGAGCGAGAGGGCAGCGGAAGGAAGATCGGACTTTCCCCTCCCCACCCTGCTGGGTCCAGGGGGGAGGCGAGACAAAAGGATCTGCCGGAGCGGGGACCGAGAGACGCCGCCGCTTTGTGTGTGGGGGGGAGCGGGGGGGGGGGGGCACTTTGGCACAACTTCAGGATGGGGAAGAGAGACTCGCAAACCGGCCCGAGGTTTCCTGCCTGCTCCTCACAAGAGATGGTTTATTTTTGTGTAGAGAAATGTTATATCCTGACCTGGGATCCACTGGTGCTATTCCATAACCCCAACCCTGGGGGGGAGGGAGGGGTTGGGTTTTTTTTTTTTTTTTTGTAACTTGAAACTTTGGCCTCCTCCTCCTTGTTGTTCTGTGTCCTTGTGATGGCAACATGTTTGCTGGGGGGGGGCGGCAGACCTGGCGGCCCGATGCGAGCTAAAGGGGTTTCAAGAGAGCCCCAGGGCTGAGAAAGGGATCTTTTGTGTTGGGAGGGAGGGAGGGCTGGGTTTCTCTAGCCCCCCTCCTAGGCTTGGTTCTCCAGCACCCGCAGAAAGTGGGGTGATGGTGGAAGAGGGGTGTCCTGCTTACTCGATTTCTTTCCTCAGGGGTACTTTTAAAAAGTTTTGTTTGGTTTGTTTTCAAGAGGCCTTTTTTCTTTAACCAAGGATAAGCTCTCAAACCAGGATTCATTAAGGAAACTTCCCCCCCTTCCAGCCAGGCCTACCAGCTATGACACACCACTCATATGACCAGGCATTGCATCACACTGGGTCTAGAAGGGCCGCAGGGAATTTCCTGCTCCGACCGCCTGTCGATTTGTGTGTGTGTGTGTGGAGCTGGTTTTTCAAGGTGTGGGTGGGGTGTGTGTCAGCCTGACTCATTTAACCCTCTAAAGGAGAACTGAGACGAGGCTGCCTTGTGCTGCTGGCTCTTAAAAGAAAAAAAAATTAAATAAAGGTTTAAAAAAAAAAAAAAAAAACCTACGAAAGTCAGACTGTGGAGGGTTTTTATTTCCTCTTCAGTCTGGGGGTGGTGGAGGGAAGTTTCTTTTACTCCGAGGTTTGAGTTCTTTGAACTAATCAGTGTAAGATTATTAAACTTCTTGGTCTGAATTGCTGAAGATCAAAAGAGAAGAGTGTTTGAGAAGGGGAGAATTCCTGGTCACCCCCCATCACCCTGGAATCTTCAAAGGAAAATTATGACATGTTCAAATCCCCTTGTAAAACACTGAGAATTAGCCATCTCTTCCTGTTGTCATGGCGAGTGGGTCTAAGATCTGCCCCCCCACACACACACCCCACTGTCTTGTTTCAAATCAGATGCCCCTCAAGTTCTCTTCGAATCTAAGGAGAGGAGGGACATATCAGTCTGTTTGTGAATGTCATGATGGTTTCACATCATACCCAGGAACAAAAATCATTCTTTGCTTCCTGAATTTGCTAGTTGCCCACAGAGGAAACTAGTGAATGGATTAAAACAACCAGGAAAAAACCCTACACAGTTGAGATTTCTTTTTCAGTGTTACCCATGTGTCTTGAATGCTTGTAATTTATATCTGTAGTTCCATTTTTTTATTGTCTTGGGGGGGAAAAAACGGCATGGACTAGGCTTTCCTCCTCTATGGTGTCGTTAATTCTTTTTTTTTGTTAAATAAAAACCGTTTGTGAAACTGGTGCTGTTGTTGCACTCTGTGTTTGTCTGGGAAATGGGTGTTTTGTTTTTTGTTTTTTTAAGGCCTGGCTACATTTAGGGGCAGGCTTTTGGGGTTTGGCCTGTTCCCGGCTGGACAGGCTCAGCTGCCACGGCTGTCAGGCCTTGAGCAGAAACGAGAGGGGCTCCTAACCCCGCTCGCATAAGGCTGCCTGTGAATCCCGTTCATGACCGGAGGACCCAGGTGCTGTACACAGTGGAGGATCCACCGTGGAAGGAGTCTGATTCCATTGGTCCAGCCAGCATCCACCCCCTACTCTCCCTCCGGCTGCGTCTTGGCCTCTCTATCCCTTTGTGATCTCCTCTCCCCACCCCCCTGGCCTGTTGGGTGACCCCACAGCAGGGTGACAGAAATATCAAGTTGTGTAACAGTGCCCTTGGGTTGTGGGAGTGTCAACAGGAGAGGTTTAAATGGCCCAGTAACTGTAACTGGTTAGAAATATTCCCCTGTAAACATGGGACACTTGCCAACGGGGAGGGGGGGGGGAGTTAAAACTCTTGAGGTTGGGGGAGGGGTTGGTTCTGTGGCCCTGGAAACAGCTGGCATGACTTCCATGGAAGCAGACGGGCGAGCTGGGTGGCGAGGGGATTATCACAGCGAGATAAAATGGATCTTTTATTGCCACAGCCCAAGAGAGGCGGGTTAGCGGCACATCCGCTGGAGGCAGGTGCAGTCCCTGGGAGATGGGAGCCATGATCCTCCTGCAAAATAATCCAGCTGTATAGAAATGGGGGGGGTCCTGCAGCTGTGGTGGGGGATTGGGACACGCTGCCCTTGCTAGACGGGAGACAGGTTCACAATTGCTGCGGGTCGGGCATCGAAAGTGGAACCTGTGTTGGGGTGATCCAGCCCTGACGGGGCCACAAACGGGTAACGCTGGATGCCTGGACTGGAAGCACGGTTGGCTGGTAATTGAGCCAGGCCTGTTGGGGTTTCTTTGATTATTTTCCCAGCGCGAAAGGGGTGAAGACTCTGCGCTTTGTCTCCCGGAGCCGCTTGCCCCAGCTGCGGGTGACCGGATCGGTTCCTTGGCAGTGTTCAAAGCTAGGCGCAGGGTGCGTTCGGCCTCAGGAATTCTGCTCTGCGTGATCCAGACTGCAGCAAGGCGAACCTCCATTTTGCATCTACTCATATTGCCCACCCCGCCGAGCCAGGCAGGTTCATTCCCATCACCCCCAAAAAGCCCTGTGTAAAGGGACCCCATCAAAGTTAATGCATCTGGGCCCTATTTATACTGGTGCAGGCTTTTTACAGCCGGGGTGTGTATCTGTGACACCCCTAAGGGGTGTGTGTGTTCCCATCGACTGTAGCCTCCCCACCACGCTCCACCCCATGCTGGGAGTCTCCATAGCTCGTGCAGCCTCTGACCTTCCTAGACCTGTTCAAATCAAAGGTGTTTAGTACAGACGGGTCCACGATGCACCTGCTAGTGGTAAGTCTCTGTTTCTATTGTAGCCATTCCTGGCGGCCCTGTTGTGCAGGGTGCTGTACAAACACGTGCGCCCAAGCGCTCACATAGATGAGTGGCAGGAGGGGAAACTGAGGCACTGAGCAGGGGTGGGATTTGCCTCAGGTCACTGGTGGAGTTGGGGAGAGAACCCAGGCATCCAGCCTTCTCACTACTTCTCAGTTGCCTAGATGTGTGGATGCCCCAGCGCCACGTGTTTTGAGCCTGATGGTGCCATGTTTGCACTAGTGCAGAGTGAGTAAAGCACGTCTAGGTCAGTTTCTACCTCAGGTCTGAAGGAGGCAGGGCAGGGCTATCCCCAGTGTACAGGTGGGAAACTGAGGCACGGGGAGGCTAAATGACTTGCCCAAGGTCACATGGCAAGCATGTGACAGAGTAGGGCTGGGCTGCTGTGCCCTGCCTCTCTTTGCATAGGTGAAGTCCAAGTAAATTAAATGCCAGGGGTGGGGGGTGTTGTCACCCTTTAACAAGCATCTTAACTATGTATTTTTTTTAAGTTACCACAGAATAAAGCCCCCATCACTGAACTTCTCATTGGCATGTCATAGTCCCTATAGTGCAAACACAGAATGGGGAGTCTCCTGAAGCTCAAGCAAGAAGGGGGCCTGGGTGCAGGAGGATCTGAGTTTTGTTCCCAGTTGCTGCTGTGAGATCTGGTGTGTGGCGGGAGTGATGATAGCTGTCCTACTTGGAAATTCACGACTGATTTTTAAGACTCTGGGTCGAAAGCAGCCAAATTCTGTGGTTTTACAATCACTTTCTGTGGCGCAGTGCAAACGGTGGTGGAATTGTAAGCTGTCACTTTACGTTGGCTGGGGCTTTCCTGGGCCTGGTTGCAGGGGCTCTGCAGGGAAGTGCGTGATCTGGGCCGAGCAGCCAGGTTCGAGTAAGGTGGGGTAAATTGCATTTCTCTGCCTTAGGGAGCAGCCTGCATTTGTCTCTCGCTGGTTTTGGGTCCTTGCGTGTTCTCGGTCTGGATTCTAAGAATAAAAGTTGTGAGATGTCACAGCCTTCCAACGAGAGTATTTTGGGGGTTTCTTCTAGCTTCTGTGTGCATGTGTTATGATCAGATGAGTGACCTCCCCCCAGCTCAACTGAGCCTGTCCCCCTTTTCTGAGGGCAGCTCCCTGCATGATGGGAAAGGCAGTGGTAAGCTCCCGGGGTGCACTCAGAGGAGGTTTGTGGCAGGAAGGCAAAGGAGGACTGGGCAGGAAGTAGAGAGATGATGGGGAAGCAGCTGCCGTGGGACAGGATAGAGATGTGGGCTGCTGGGGGCGGGGGGGCTGTCTGGCA
Source organism: Chrysemys picta bellii (assembly GCF_011386835.1). Lineage (NCBI taxonomy): Eukaryota > Metazoa > Chordata > Testudines > Emydidae > Chrysemys > Chrysemys picta. The sequence continues at coordinate 2,820,128 of NC_088812.1, read as the reverse complement.
GAATCCAGCCTCCCTCCCCCCCATGCAGCTGCAGCAGGATCTGACAAGGGGGTGGTTTGGGCAGAATCCAGCCCTCCTGCCCCCGGTGCAGTGGTATTAGAGAATGACTTCCTTTCTAGCAGCCGCCCATCAGAGACAGGATGCTGGCCTGGGGCGGATGGGCTCGTTCTGCTTTGCTGATTCCCAGGCCACAGGCGAGGTTCCGGTGTTCTCACGGGGGCCGGGCACCCTCGAGCGCCCATGAGCCGGGGGAGGGGGGGGCAGGGAGCACACAGGGACCGGGTGGGGGGCAGGGAGCGCACATGGGCCCAGTGGCAGAGCCAAGAGGGTGATAGTTGTGGATCCTGGTTATTACAGCAGTGCCTTGGGCTGCAGCACTGTACAAATACTAGCAGGACCCTAGGGAACTGCCCCCCAGGGAGGCAGTGGGGTGTAATGGTTAGAGCAGGGGGGCTGGGAGTCAGGACACCTGGGTTCTCTCCCCGGCTCTGGGAGGGGAGTGGGGCTGGTGGGTTAGAGCAGAGGGGGCTGGGAGCCAGGACTCCTGGGTTCTATCCCCGGCTCTGGGAGGGCAGTGGGGGCTAGTGGGTTAGAGCAGGGGGAGCTGGGAACCAGGACTCCTGGGTTCTATCCCCAGCTCTGGGAGGGGAGTGGGGGCTGGTGGGTTAGAGCTGGGGGCCAGGACTCCTGGGTTCTATCCCCGGCTCTGGAAGGGGAGTGGGGGAGTGGGGGCTGGTGGGTTAGAGCGCGGAGGGGCGGGGGAGCTGGGAACCAGGACTCCTGGGTTCTATCCCCAGCTCTGGGAGGGGAGTGGGGGCTGGTGGGTTAGAGCGGGGAGGGGCGGGGGAGCTGGGAACCAGGACTCCTGGGTTCTATCCCCAGCTCTGGGAGGGGAGTGGGGGCTAGTGGGTTAGAGCAGGGGGAGCTGGGAGCCAGGACTCCTGGGTTCTATCCCCAGCTCTGGGAGGGGAGTGGGGGCTAGTGGGTTAGAGACCCAAAAGAGTTTATAGTCAAAGAGCATTAAGGCTTGAAGTGCAGCCTCCACAGTGCAGTTCCCATGGGATGGGACTTGCACAATTATCTTCCCCTCACCCCTGTGCAGGGCTATCTTTGTTCCAACAGGTGGGGAAACTGAGGCACAGAGGGCCAGAGTGGCTTACCCACAAGCCACTCTAACTACTAGACTCACTTCTCTCCTCGAGCTTGGCTGGATCCCAGGAGTCCTGACTCCCAGCCTCCCTGCTCTAACCATCAGACCTGGGAGGCGGTTCCCCGTGGTGCTAAGTGGGTCTGAGGCGCGCCCTGTAATTGCCCAGCCTGGGTCTCTGCAGTGTCTGTCTGGCCCCTCCCTGCCCGTGCTCTGAGGTGTGCAGGGAACGTGGGAGCCCCGCACACCCCAGGAACGTGGGGAGGGAGCGGAGGGGACCAGGGAGGAGACGAAAGCTCCTGGATTGAGACGCCCTGTGCATTTACCTACACGTGCTCACGCAGCTTTCCACTTGGGGCTGGGGGTCAGGACGCCTGGGTTCTGTCCCTGGGCCTGGCGGGGGGTGGGGCGGGCTAGACTTTGGAACAGGAGGGTGACTGAGACTCAGGACTCCTGGGTTCTCTCTGTGACTGGAGCAGGGGTGAGGTGTGTAAATTGCTTTTCGAGGTTGTCGAATCCTACATGTGTGTGTGTGTATGTGGGCGCGCACACACGCACACACACTCTCTCTCTCCCCCCGCCCACCCTGGGGGTCGGAGTGTGTGTGATCCTCTCCCATGTGGGGGATTCTCTTCCCTGGGGGGGGGGCAGGGAGATGACTTCTCTCCTGGGGGAGGCATAGGGAGGGGGTGCATTACAGAGGGGGGGGGGTTGGCCCCCATGCAGCCCCCGCCCCCCCCCAGCTCAGCCCTGGCTGCACATGGGCTCACACACCTACGACTCAGGGAGGTGGCCTGGGAAAATGGGGAGCCGCCCCCGGGCGCTCATGGCCCCCGCCCTGGTGAGGTGGCTCCAACGCTGGGTGCGGCGCCAGGCTGGGGCGCGGGGGCCACAGGCATGTGCCCTAAAGGGCTTTGTAAGGATTTCCTGGGGGGGGGGGCAAAGGAGGCGCCAGGCGGGTCTCACAGTGCAGAGGTTTGAAGGGTATTTTATGCGGGGGGAGCATATGGAGGGCACATGCTGTAGGGGACAGAGGGGCAGGCAGGGGCACATGGGGGGAGGTGGGACAGTGGTATATAGGGCAGAGGCCATTTGGGGGGAGGCAGGTACTATTTTTTTGGGGGGGGGGGCTGGGAACCAGGACTCCTGGGTTCTGTGCCTGGCTCTGGGAGGGGAGTGGGGTCTAGTGGTTGGAGGGGCAGTTAGGAGACAGGACTCCTGGGTTCTGTGCCTGGCTCTGGGAGGGGAGTGGGGTCTAGTGGTTGGAGGGGCAGTTAGGAGACAGGACTCCTGGGTTCTGTGCCTGGCTCTGGGAGGGGAGTGGGGTCTAGTGGTTGGAGGGGCAGTTAGGAGCCAGGACTCCTGGGTTCTCTCCTTGGGGGAAGCGGACGGTGCAAGGGGAAGGGAGCCTCCAATCTCTCTGAGGCAGCCGCCCCCCCCCCCCCCCGGGCACCGCCTGCTTCCTCTTCCTCTTGAGGCCCAGCCAACACCTCCAGGCGCAGCCTGTACAGACAGGAAGGGCGCCAAGCGTGGGGGGGGGGGGGAGCCTTGAACAATGGGGGGGGGTAGCCCCTCTCTGTATTAACCCCTTTTCTCCAGCTCCCTCAGGGCAAGGGGCCCAGGCCATTGCAGAACTGTGTGGGGAGGGCGTGGGGGTAGAGAGGGGGCACACCCTTGTGGGGGCTGCTAGGGCATCTCTTATCGGCTGGCGCACACAGGCGGGCTCATGGTTACAGCAGGGGAAGGGGCTGGGCGCCAGGACTCCTGGGTTATCTCCCGGCTCTGGGAGGGGAGTGGGGTCTAGTGGTTAGTGTACTGGGAGCCAGGACTCCTGGGTTCTCTCCTGGCTCTGGGAGGGGAGTGGGGTCTAGTGGTTAGAGCAGCAGGGCAGCCCGGGGGGGGGGTGTCTGTTGATGACACCCCCACCCTGTGGCTTCCCTAGGCCGGTCACTCTCACGGCCCCACGGGTGGCTGACTATGGGGCCCTGGCCCAGCACCGCAACCTTTGGAGCCGGCTGCACAGGGGTTTGCTCCATGGGTCATTGACCAGCGAGCTGGGGCCTGGCCCAAAGTAGGACAGTCCTGGGGGGAAACGACAGAGACCAAACGCAGGATCCCCCCAACCTCTAGTAGAGCTAAACTGATGGGGGGGGCGGGAATGGGAGCCAGGACTCCTGGGTTGTCTCCTGGCTCTGGGAGGGGAGTGGGGTCTAGGGGTTAGAGCAGCAGGGGGATGGGTCGGCTGGGAGTCAGAACTCCTGGGTTCTGGCTACGGGTGGGGGTGGGGCTATTTAGCTCGCCAGCCTGAAGCCCCGGGTCCGACTCCCCCCCTCCCCAAAGGGCCCCCTTCCCACGCTGTCCAGTGCTGGGCTCCAGCTCCGGGTTGCTGTGTGGTGACCGGCTGGGCCCTGTGTGGGCGGGCTGGCGAGGTCAGGGGCTGGGCGCTCCCCGCCCTGGAATGGGGGAACACTCCCAAGCGCCCCAGATCGACGCCGCCCCGGGGCCCCAGGCTGAAACTGGCAGTGACTGAACCAGCCGCTCCGGTCTGTGTCCTGGCCCCGTGGGAATGGGGAGTGCCGAGCGGCGGGGCCAGAACCCAGGCGCTCAGACTCCCAGCGTCCCCTGCTCCAACCACTAGGCAGTGACATGTGGCAGGAGGCGAATCTAGGTCAGCGTGGCGCCGGCTGGGCCCTGCCTCACAGGGCATGGGGACCTGGGAGCCGAGATGGAGAGAGACTGGGGGAGGGGGGCAGGTTGGTGCCTGCCCGCTCCCCCTGCCCCCCACATGCCAGCCCAGCTACACAGCCTCGGCTCTGCCCCCCCCAGACTCTAGTGTGTGTGTTGGGGTGGTGGTGGTGCTCTCCCTCTTAACGGCACCCCCTTCCAGTGCCCCCCCCCCGAGTTCTGCACAGGGATCTCGGCATCTCAGGAGCAGGCCCCAGGACAGCCGTGGGGCAGCATTCTCCCCCCCAAGGGGGGGGGGGCTCCGTGCTATGGGTGCTGTGCTGTGAGCTCCTTTTGGTGTGTGTGGGGGGCTTGGTACTCTACATGCCCCCCCAGATCCTGGCTTTGATGTGCCTCCCCCCCACACACACACATACACACACACTGTGCCCCCAACTCGCCTCACACGCAGGTCACCGTGGGGGCATTTACCCCTGATGCCGCCTGTACCAGGGTGTGTCTGCCAAGGGGGCTGGTTTCTCCGGGGGGGTTCCCCAGTGCTGGGCTGGGGGGCAGGGAGCTGTTGCTTCCGCCTAGTAACACAATGGCCAGGCTGTACCCCTATCTGGGTGGGGTTTCCCCACTCAGGACGTGCGTGGGCGGGTACCGGGGAAAAGCTGAGACGCCGACTCCACTTCCTCCTTCCGGGGTTTTGAGCGTGAACCCCGGCGGTTGGCGGGGGTGGGGCTGAGCTGTGATGAGAACGGGGAGGGGGAGGGCTGGGGCCAGGACGCTTGGGTTCTTCTACCCCTGGCTCTGGGAGGAGAGTGGGGTCTAGTGGTTAGAGGCCGGGGGCGGCTCGGCGCCAGGACGCCTGGGTTCTGTCCCTGACTCTGACACTACTTGTCTGTGTAACCTTTGGTGCGTTACTTCAGCTGCCCCCCCCACCCCTTAAAAAAGTGCTTCGAGCCCCTCCAGGGCCAAAGGCTGGGTGCAAACGCACAGCATTCCTGCGCCACCATAAAAAAGGGGAGTCCCTGGTGATGGCCCCAGCACGACACCTCACTCCCACCCCGCAGCCCCCTGCTAGCCCAGCCCTGCCCCCCCAGCTCTGCCGGTGCCCCTCACTCCCGACCCGCAGCCCCCCCAGCCCGGCCCTGGGCTCCCCCAGCTCTGCCGGTGCCCCTCACTCCCGACCCACAGCCCCTGCTAGCCCCCCCACCCCCCAGCAATGCCGTGCCCCTCACTCCCACCCCGCAGCCCCCTGCTAGCCCAGCCCTGCCCCCCCAGCTCTGCCGGTGCCCCTCACTCCCGCCCCGCAGCCCCCTGCTAGCCCCCCCCGCCCCCCCAGGTCTGCCGGTGCCCCTTACTCCCGACCCGCAGCCCCCCCAGCCCGGCCCTGGGCTCCCCCAGCTCTGCCGGTGCCCCTCACTCCCGACCCACAGCCCCTGCTAGCCCCCCCACCCCCCAGCAATGCCGTGCCCCTCACTCTTGACCGGCAGCCCCCTGCTAGCCCAGCCCTGCCCCCCCCAGCTCTGCCGGTGCCCCTCACTCCCGACCCGCAGCCCGGCCCTGGGCCCCCCCAGCTCTGTGGCTGCTCCAGCTGCGGGAGGCGGGTTCCACTGGAAGTGACGCTGAGTTCCGGGGGGGGGGGGGCAGGGGGGGGTTCATTGTCCTGAGTCCCGCAAGCCCCGTGGGCGGGGGGAGTCGGGGGGGGGGCGGAGGAGCCCGCAGCTGCCGGCTGGTCTCTGGAGCGAACCTAGGCAGACAGCGCCACCTAGCGGCGGTAATGTGCCTAGCAACCCCCCCCCCCCATGACCTCGGAGCCAGGACGCCTGGGTTCTCTTCCCAGCGCTGGGGGCGGGTCTCGTGGTGCGAGCAGGATCTCAGGACTCCTGGGTTCTCGTCCCCTCCCCCACTTATGCACTAGACCTGCATGACCTCAGCTGTCAGTGGCCTGGGGGAGGGGGCCAGAATCTGCATGTGGGGGGCCAGGCTAACTGCTGTCATGGCAGTGCTGGAACTGGGCCCCTGCCCCCCACGTACTGAGCTGCAGCGTTCAAAAGTTGGCCGGAAGGGAAGGGTTAACGCTGGCCAGTGAGGCTGCCAGGAGTCCTGGCTTCCAGCAACCCCCCCTGCCCCTCCCAGAGCTGGGGAGAGACCCCAGGAGTCCTGGCTCCTGGCACCCCAGGTCCACTCTAACCACTAGACCCCACTCCCCTCCCAGAGCTGGGGAGAGACCCCCCCCAGGAGTCCTGACTCCACCCCCTTTGCTCTAGCCCCAAACACCAGGCAGGCTGTGTGGGCCAGAAAAGCCAGCCCCGTGTTAACCCATTAGCAACACCCATGTTAGACCCCAGTGCAGATTAGGTAAACTGTCGCTTTAGCCCTGGCTGGCTGGTCGAGGTGAGCCCCAGACGCCTCGTGGCCCTGCTCGGCGCTGCACGTCCTGGCCACCCAGGGCTGACGGTTAGCTGCCCGGCTCCGCTCGCATCTCATGCTGGCGTCAAGCAGCTGGAGATTGACCCTTTCCTTCAGTGGCGGCAGGAGCTGCTCATCATGGGGCTCCCACCCCGTCCCCGCTTTGTGTTTTACGCCAGCAGCATGAAAGTGGCGCCAGTTTCCCGGGCATTAGGCCGCCCGCGAGGAGGCCGCGTTTAAAGCCATGGAGGCGAAGGGACCCGCGCTGGGGTGACAGTGAGCTGGCCCCAGGCTTGGAGTCCGGTCGATTCCCGAGCGCTGTGAAAGGTTTGTAATTCTGAGCCGACATAACATGGCCCTGAGCAAAATAACCATCTGGATCTTCGTCCCCATGCCCAGCCACGCCTGCAATGCAGCCGAACCCGCCCTTCGGTGCTCTGGTGCGACGTCTGCAGAGTCCTTTGGAGTTTGTCCGTCCAAATCGCCAGTGAGACGCGCGGCATAAAATCCGTGGGGCTAATTCAGCAGCTCCCCCCCCCCCCCAACACTTCCTGATACTTGGCCATGGTTTCAAGGCTGGTTTACGGGGGTCAATGAGCAGGAGCCGGTCGCTTACACCGGAGCAGAGCCGTCGACGCCTCTGAGCCGGATTCTCCCCTCATGTCAACCGGTGCAACTCCATTGAGGGTCATGGGGCAGTGCTGTGAGCCCGCCGTCAGAGAGACCAGAGCGTGGCTCTTTAAGGGTATGGACTAAGGTCTCTGGGCCAAAGACGCGTCCTGATCTAGAGTCAGAGGTGAGTCCAGCTTTATGCCAATGAATGTGGCTTGGTGGGCTGGCTGCCTTCCTCTGAGCAGCTCCACAAAGCTCTGCCTGTGGCGTCCGCCCCGCAGCCACCAGCATCGATGGCTCAGAGCAGAGACACCTAGTTGAAAATCCAGCACAAGACGGAGTAGGTTGCAGCTGCCCTTAGCCTTAGCCTGGAAGCCTGGAGCAATGCTGCACCTTGAGATGAAGGGTGCGCCCCACACGGCATGCTGGGCTCTGTAGTTTTGGGGGGACACCCACCTGCCTTGGAGATTACAGGCTGCAGGGGTCAATCCTAGAATCCTAGAATCTCAGGGTTGGAAGGGACCTCAGGAGGTATCTAGTCCAACCCCACCAACGCAGCACCAATCCCCAACTAAATCAAATGAGCTAGATCAAGGCAGAACCTAGCGTGCTGGGAACTGCCGGACACTGCCCCTTGGGTTAAGCAAACCGGGTGCACAGTTAGATCTGGCAGGGAAGGGAGGTGAATGGGGCCTCAGCAGCTCTCCAGCGATCGTCACGTCAGGAGACATTAAATCAATGGTGGTCACCTCATGCTCTGTCTTAATTATACCCCAGCCTCCGGTCGGTGCTCCCTTATGCGGGCCCACCCACTGGTGGGAATGGGCATCATTCGGTCAACTCCAGTGGCTTCTTCGGTGGAGCTCCGTGACGGGTTGGGGCTGTCTCGCTCCTCGCTGCCCTCCAGGATGGGACCTTGTAGGGCTTCCTCCCTTAACCCCATCCAGAGAGGCGGGACTGAGTGGACTCGGCGTAGTTTCGTAGGGGGTGTTGCCACGGTGGATCGGTCAGGGTCCAGCTCCCAATGTGACTCATGAAGCTGTTTTGTTCCAAGCGTCAGGCCTGCCACCACCAGGGCAGAATCTCAGGGGCGCCTCCTCCCCCAGATTTGACGTGAACTGACTGAAATGGGGTCACAGCTGATTAACGCCAGCCGAACACATAAAGATTAAAGCTCGAAGGGATCAGTCTGACGTGCTGCAGAACACAAGCCAGAGAACCCGGCCAGCGAGTCCAGCACAGAGTCCGAGAACATGTGGTGGAGGAAGGGCAGAACTCCGAAAGCCAGAGAAATCGAGACCCCCCAGGGTCAGGTCCTCCTTGGCAAAGCAGCTCAGCATTTGATCGAGTGGTTTGCTAAACTGGGGGCTTAAGCACCAGAGAGGTGCGTACAGGGATGGACGGATACCGATAGAGAGCCCTAGACAGATAGATCTGAGTGGGGAGGGGATGGATAGAGCTGTATAGAGATAGATGTATAGATCTATATGGGGCTGGGATGGACAAATAAAGATGGGTATATAGATCTGTATGGGGATGAATAAATAGAGATGGGTGGAGAGATCTGTAGGGGATGGATAAATGGAAATGGGTGAACATGTCTGTAGGGGGTGGATGGATGGAGATAGGCAGAGATCTGTAGGGGAAGGATAGATGGAGATGGATGGAGAGATCTGTAGGGGCTGGATAGATGGAGATGGATGGAGAGATCTGTAGGGGATGGAAGAACAGACATGGGTGGACAGATCTGCAGTGGATGGATAGGTTGAGATGGGTGTATAGATCTGTAGGGAATGGATAGATAGATATTGTTGGATAGATCTCTATGGGGATGGATAGATGGAGATGAGTGGATAGATCTATAGGGGATGAATAGACAGAGATGGAAGGGGAGCTCTGTAGGGGATGAATAGATAGAGATCGGTGGATAGATCTGCAGGGAATGGATAGATGGAGATGGGTGGATAGATCTCAATAGGGATGGATGGATGGATGGAGATGGGTGAACAGATATGTAGGAAATGGATAGATAAAGATTGGTGGATAGATCTGTAGGGGATGGACGGATGGAGATGGGTGGAGAGATCGGTTTGGGATGGATAGATGGAGATGGGTGGATAGATCTGTATGGGGCAAGATAGATGGAGAGATTTGTAGGGGATGGATAGATGGAGATGGGTGAAGAGATCTCAAGGGGATGGATGGATGGAGATGGCTGGAGAGATCTGAAGGGGATAGCTATATAGAGATGGATGGATAGATCTGTAGGTGATGGAGAGATAGATGTGGGTGGATAGATCTGTATATGATGGATAGATAGAGATGGGTGGAGAGATCTGTAGGGGATGAATATATAGAGATGGAGGGAGAGATCTGTAGGGGATCAATAGAGATGGTTGGATGGATCAGTATGGGGATGGATACATGGAGATGGGAGGAGAGATCCTCAGGGGATGAATAGATGGAGATGGGTGAAGTGATCTGTAGGGGATGGATAGATAGAGATGGGTGGATAGAAGTGTAGGGGAGGGATAGAAAGAGATGGGTCATGAGATCTGTAGGGGATGGATAGATGGAATGGGTCAAGAGATCTGATGGGGATGGATGGAGAGATCTGTAGGGGATGGATTGATGGAGATGGGTCATGAGATCTGTAGGGGATGGGTAGATGGAGATGGTTGGAGAGATCTGTAGGGGGTGGATAGATAAAGATGGTTGGAGAGAGCTGTAGGGGATTAATAGATAGAGATGTTTGGATAGATTTGTATGGGGATGTATAGATGGAGATGGGTGGAGAGATCAGTAGGGGATTAATAGAGATGGTTGGAGAGATCTGTATGGAGATGAATACATGGAGACTGGAGGAGCGATCCTCAGGCGATAGATAGAAATGGGTAGATAGATCTGTATGGGTATGTATAGATGGAGATGGCTGAAGAGGTCTGTCGGGGATTTATAGATAGAGATGAGTGGCTAGATCTGTATTGTGATGGGTAGACAGAGGTGGGTGGAGAGATCTGTAGGGTTTGGATAGAAGAAGATGGGTGGAGAGATCTGTAGGGAATGAATAGATATAAATGGGTGGAGGCATATGTAGGGGATGGATAGCTAGTGATTGTTGGGGAGATCTGTATGGGGATGTATAGATCAAGATGGTTGGAGAGGTCAATATGGGGATGGATAGATGAAGATGGATTAATAGATTTGTAGGGAATGGATATATGCATATTGGTGGAGAGATCTGTAAGGGATGGATAGACAGAGATGGGTGGATAGATCTGTTGGGGATGGATAGATAGAGATGAGTGGATAGATCTGTAGGTGATGGATAGACAGAGATGGGTGGATAGATCTGTAGGTGATGGATAGACAGAGATGGGTGGATTGATCTGTAGCGATGGATAGACAGAGATGGGTGGATTGATCTGTAGGTGATGGATAGACAGAGATGGGTGGATTGATCTGTAGGGATGGATAGACAGAGATGGGTGGATAGATCTATAGGGATGGATAGACAGAGATGGGTGGATAGATCTGTAGGGATGGATAGACAGAGATGGGTGGATTGATCTATAGGGATGGATAGACAGAGATGGGTGGATTGATCTGTAGAGATGGATAGACAGAGATGGGTGGATTGATCTATAGGGATGGATAGACAGAGATAGGTGGATAGATCTGTAGGGATGGATAGACAGAGATGGGTGGATTGATCTATAGGGATGGATAGACAGAGATGGGTGGATTGATCTGTAGAGATGGATAGACAGAGATGAGTGGATTGATCTGTAGGGGATGGATAGACAGAGATGGGTGGATAGATCTGTAGGGGATGGATAGATAGAGATGGGTGGATTGATCTGTAGGGATGGATAGGAGAGATGGGTGGATTGATCTGTAGGGATGGATAGACAGAGATGGGTGGATTGATCTGTAGGGATGGATAGACAGAGATGGGTGGATAGATCTGTAGCGATGGATAGATAGAGATGGGTGGATTGATCTGTAGCGATGGATAGACAGAGATGGGTGGATTGATCTGTAGGTGATGGATAGACAGAGATGGGTGGATTGATCTGTAGCGATGGATAGACAGAGATGGGTGGATTGATCTGTAGGGATGGATAGTAGAGATGGGTGGATTGATCTGTAGGGATGGATAGACAGAGATGGGTGGATTGATCTGTAGGGATGGATAGATAGAGATGGGTGGATAGCTCCCCATGGAGGTAGAGGGAGGGATGAACGGATGGTTAGTTAGTAACCAAAGGAGGACCAAGGCCAAGGACCCTCATCTGCTAGTTGTACTTGAAAAGCTTCTGTCCACCCTGCTATTGCTGTGCAGTAAGAAGCCCGGCCTTGGGGGCTCCGTTCACAGTATCGTTGTGCACAACGTTCCTGTTGTCCTTTAAACAGCTGTTCCCAAACCTTAGGATGCCGAGCCCCGCATGCAGCAAGGGGAACCCAACGGTACCACTGAAGGCCTCGCCCAAACCAGAAGCCACACAAGGCAGGTGACAGTAGCTTAGGTAAGACTGGAACCAGGAACTGTTTGTTCTGTTTGTACAGCTCCGAGCACACTGGCATTCTGGGCCATGACTGGGGCTCATAGGTGCTACCATAATACACCTACCCAATCATGGACAGCACCCAGGCCACTGGGCTCCTGCAATACCAATAAGGAGATATTGTGTCGATTGTCCCAGCGTGATTCTCCTGCAACTTTACTCAGGGATTTGATGGGCAGCGAAAGCGTTAACGCTACTGACATTTCCAGTATCATTGTTGGTATCGGAGTCAAATAAGCAGGACAGTTCCCAGCTCTGAGCCATTGGTTCAGGCTCTCAGCAGACTCAGTCTCACACTAGGGGTCAGATTTTAAAGATTTTCTTCACTACAACAGCTAGAGCCTTTCTGTTAGATCGAACGCTGAGATGTGGCTGAACAACCTGGAGGCGACACCCCCACAGTCGGACCCTTCAGCCGGGGGGAGGAAGAGCGGTTTCACTGAATTTTCTAGGGAAAGAGCAAACTCTCAGAGCATTTCACACCAAGCACTGAGAACATTTCAATCAAAAATTCCTTTTTTTAATTTTTTTTTCGGGTTTTTGTGTGTGTTTTTTTCTCATTTGTTTCTTTTAACTTTTTTTTTTTTTTTTAGTTTTCTCATGCAATATTTCACAGTCCCAATCCCACAGGGTTTTTCTCTTTTAATTTTTTTTCTCAAACAAAGTAGGAAAAAGGAAACGAAGCAAAGGACTTTTTTTGTCTTTTGACATGTTTTCGGTTTTTTTTGTTTTGTTGGTTTCAAGCAGGACCAAAATGTTGGAAGGAAAATGCTCCCCCCACCCCAATTATTATTTTTGTCTTTTTTCTTTCTGTTTATTTTTATTTATTTATTTCTCTTTTTTGTGTGTGGGGGGGTTTTCTGTTTATTTATCTCTGCAGGCAGTAATAATTAAGGTTTGGTATAACCAGCAAGCACTCCTTTGTGTGTGTGTGTGTGTGTGTGTGTCGGGGTTGTGCACGTGCGTGTCCTTCAAAATGGCAGGCCACAAACTTTACTTGTTTTGAAGTTAACCAGGTAAGTCGAGATGATAAAACTCATCAATAGAAGTTCAGAAAAAAATACTTCCGTCTTTTTTCCCCCTCCTTTTTACTGATTTTTTTTTTGTGTCGAGATTTGTTGCTGTTGTTGTTTCTGGTGTGGAATTTTTGTTAAAACTTCTTTGTTGAGGGTGGAGGGTCACATTCAAGCACTTCCCCCCCTCCCCACCCCGCCATGCCAAGCACCCGAGGAAAACCGGTCTTCTGTCTCAAGGCCACAGACAGATGCTGCATGTGGGAGAGACTACCTGAGGGCATCTTGCATGGATTGTAGTCTCTTCCCCCCGGTTTATTTTTAAATCTTCTTTAGATTCTGAAGAACTGGTTGGTTTTTTCCCCCCCACACCCCCCACCCCCGAGCCACCACACACAACTTGATCTGTAAAAGATAAACATGCTCTGGTCCCTAGATCCCCTCATCCTCCCCCACCCCAAAACCCTCTCCCCCACCCCACCCCGAGAAAACCCCTCCAACCAAAGTTACTTCCCTCTGCAATTTGAGCATTCTCTCTCCAGACACCTCCCCATAGGGCAGATTGTTGTGATTTCCGTGTGCTTTGCCTCCCCCCCAATCTGGTAATGTCATCTCTGTCCAGTGTGTGTGTGTTGCGAGTGTGCATGTGTGTGTCAAACCGCTTCCAGGTTAGCAGCAGTCATCTTCGTCAGTTTCGCTAGAGGGTTCATGCAGTCCTTGGCGCGAGCGTGGCTTGGCTGCTCCATGGGAGTGGTAATATCCGTTAGGAAGTCGCCGCCCAGGCCTGGAGGGTGAAGAGCCACCACCCGCCCGGGAAGTCCTGGGCGAACGCCCTGAGCTGCTGATGTGTGTGGTCTCGTAGGAGAAGGCGTCCTCGGTGGGGGGCGCGGTGCAGTCCGGACTCCGGTAATAACCGCCACGACGGGGTCCCGGATGCGGCTCGGAGACGTGGGGTGCCGACCACCGGCTGCTGGCGTGGCGGTAGGCTCGGGGCGAATCGTTCCGCGGCGGGACCGTATGTCTCTCCATGGCGGGCGATCTGCCGGGCCGCTCCGCCGCCTGTTGGTCGGCGGGGAGCGAGGGGTATCGTCTCGGCGCGGGGGTGGATATCCTGCTGGGGTGATGCGGCTGCTGCTGGGGGCCTGTACTGATGACCTTACGGACCACAGGGGAATAGGACACGTGTGGCCGGGGTGTAGAAGGGGTCTGTGGGAGCTGGCGACGTCCTCGCCTTGGGGTACTGGTGCCGGATGTTGAAAGGACTGGACTGCCACTTACGGAACTACTACCCTACACGAAAATTGAAACAAAGGAAATCAAAAAGAAAATATACAAGGAAAATTAACCAAGAAGAGACAGAAAGGGAAGGGGAGTTGGGAGGGGCAGGGAAGGTGACACAGAGACGAGGACCAGAAAAGAAGGCAGGGGATTGGAGGGTGAAGGAACCAAAGAAGGGGGGGAATAATGGAGGGAGAGAAGAAAAAGCAACAGCCACGGAAGGGAGGACGGGAAGAGGGGGATCGAGAGACCAACGGAGGAGAAGAAAAGAAACCAAAAGAGAAAACAAACGAAAGAAGGGGGGAAAAAAGTGAGAAGAGAAATGAGAAATGGAGTTTTTGTAAGTTTTGGGGTTTTTAAAAAGTAGCAGAAAACTTCTAAAAATTACTCACACTTGGAAAGAAAGAGAGGAAAGGGTTAAAAGCCAGCAAGCAAGAGAGAAATCCAGCAGGGCCTGCAGCGCATGAGGTATATTGGGTGTTACCAAAAGGAACTCAAAAGAAAATAAACAGCTGGAGTTGAAAAAAAAAAGGGGGTGGGGTGAGGGATGGGGGGGTGGGGAAACTGGGGTAGAAGGGGGGGGGTCCAGCAAGGAAAGATGGGGGGGGAGCACTGGGTCTGGATAAGTTTGGAACAGAGCTGACCTCCTTGGGAGAGGCAGTGTGAGCCTCTGGGCTTCGCTAGTGAGAGCTGCTTGACTGCGGGTGTCAGCGTCCACGGAGGGGGTTACTTCCCCCAGGAAAGCGAGGTGACTTACCCAGAATCGGAGCTCGGCTCTTTGTAATCCTGCCAGTAGCCAATGGACTAACCTGCCCCAGGAGGACATCCTTTGCTGGCCCCGTCAGTCACTCGGTGATTGGCTCATGCCCTGAAGCAGAAGGGCCTTTATCTTTTATACCCCCTTCGCCCTCTGGAATCCGAAGCTATGTCTACACTACAGCCTATTCCACCCCCACTTGTGGGCACAGCGCTCTGTCGGCAGGGGGGCGTTTCTGCCGCTTGTAGAGGTGGGTTTATGCTCTCTCCTGTCGGCACAGAGCGTCGGCACCGACGCAGCTCCACCCACACAGCGGCGCCACTGATGTATCGATATGGCCTCAGTGTGGAGGTTGTTATCATCTAGTCTTGCCCCACCGGCCTGGCTTAATTGGCTGCTACAAGGCAAAGGGGGGGGCGGAGGGTTGGCTGAGCAACAGAGGAGCAGAAAGGTCAAAGGGGCGGCTGCCGAGTTGCCCTGAATTTCTCCACCCTTCGTGCTTCCCACACAGATCCTCCCCTGCTCTCGCACGGGCGGATCCTGCCAGCCTTTGGGGAAGTTGGGAATCTGGACCCTCCACGCTGCTGATGCTCGGGCCTCACTGACGCCCTCTAGAAGGCGAGAGAGAAGGACAGGCCGGTGGATGAGCCACTGGTGGCCTCTTAAAGGCTCCGCTCAGGCCACCACAGACTTGCTCGGGGTGAGTCGTCTCCTGCTCAAATCCGGTTCATGTCTCTCCAACTGTCTCCGACCAGTGGGGCAAGCTCCATCCTGGTTAAGGACTGGGCTGCCCTCGTCCGCACTGGAGAGAGGGGGAGGGGGCCTGTGCCTGATGGGCCTTGCCCTACTGAGAGTGTATCTGGGGGAAATGTGAATAGCAGGAGAAACGGCCTGGAAATCCAACTCAGCTCGGGGAGAATCTGGCAACAGGCTGTAGAATTAGCGTGTCTGCAACAGTGGCTTGGACCCAAGAGCCTGACTTGCGCAGATGTTGTGGCCCAAGCGATGGGGAGCAAACACGTGGGAAGCTGTTGAAGATTGATGGGAAGCGCTTGGTTGGTTGTCCCAGGTCTAGCTGTGGCCACCAAAGTCGGAGGACCACATGACAACCACAGGCTCTAGGTTTAGATCCAAGCTTGCCAGACTGTGGAGGTTCATGGTCCCTCCAGCTCTGGCAAAATGTGACTTCTGGGCTGCTCTGGTTCTTCAAAGATTTAATCCCTGGCCGGTTCTCATCCTAGGAAGCGGGTAGGAGGACGAGAACCTCTGTCTGCTTCACACTGGCCTCCTCAGGACCAGGTCCATTCTCAGTGTGACCAGGGCGGACTCAGACCCATCTCACTCCGCTGAAATCAGTCTGAGTTTACACCTATCGGAATCCACCTGGCAGGGGCTCAGATGGTGCCTGACGTCCCACGAGCCCCACATCAATGGGCACCAGATCTGCCAGGGCACCTTTGACAGATGGAAACAGCTTCCAGCAGAGTTTCTCTGGAGAGGATCCCCAAACCAAGGGGATGGGGGAGGAAAGCAGCGAGTTAGCCCGAACCCCACGGCCTCCACTCCGCTTGGAACGAGAGGTTACCTGGAAACGCTACATCAGGTCAGCAGGCGTTGACCCAGGAGAGTGGTCTTAAGCTATGGTGGTGAAGCTCCTTTGTGATGGTCCGTGTGTGAATAGAGACAGGCAGCTCTGA
Source organism: Chrysemys picta bellii (assembly GCF_011386835.1). NCBI lineage: Eukaryota > Metazoa > Chordata > Testudines > Emydidae > Chrysemys > Chrysemys picta. The sequence goes on along the minus strand of NC_088812.1, from coordinate 2,803,971 downwards.
GCAATCAGAGGCTGGGGGGAAGGGGGGCTGGGCTGCAGTGGTAGCAGATCCAGGATTTCCTCTGAGGTTGTTCCAGATTTCTCAGCTCTAGGGAGGGCAGAGCATGGGCCCTCCTGCTCCAAAAGCCAGGCTCCTAAAGGAGACTCCCCCTCAGCCATATAGGGGCTGTGACACACAGCTCAACTGCTCCAATCATCCAGTAGGGGACAAGGGTTCATACGCAGGTTAGCCCCTGGGGAAGTGCTGTAACAGGCCCCCTCTGGCTAGCCCCTACAGTCAGATGCCTCTATACAAGTGCCGTGGATCGGAAAAGAAAAGCAGGCCGGATGCCTTGATCCATCAAGGCGCCTGGGGTCTGATTCTCCTCAGCCCACGGCAGCCCCACTGGTGCTAAGTGCTGTCACAGGGGCGTGGGGAATAGACAGAGAATGTGATGGGTCCGAATTGTCTGTGTGCTGGGTATCCACCCGCACTTCCACGTGCTATGTATGTTCCCATATCTATGTATCTGCCATGTGTGTGTCCCGCATGGCTATGCGGCTGCATGTGTGTGCCCTGAGTGCGCCCGTATCTTTGGGGATGGATGTGTGTCACACATGTGCCCATATCCATGTCTGTATGTGCTATGCATGTGCCCAGCTGTACATATATGCCATGCATGTTGGTGCAGGTGCGCTACCTGTGTGCACATATCTCAGGGCGTGTCAGGTGTGTGCCTGTGACCGTGAGCATGTGTCCTGTGTGTGCCTGTCTCTCTGTGCATGTGCCACACAGGTGCCCATATTTATGCATGTGCCATGTGTGTTCCAATCCTGTATCTGTGTGTGTGTGAGGTCTGTGTCCATATCTCTGCGTGTACCAGGCATGTGCCCGTAGCTCCGTGTGCGTGTGCATGTAGCTCTGTGTGCGTGTACCAGGCGTGTGCCCGTAGCTCTGTGTGCGTGTGCCAGGTGTGTGCCCGTAGCTCGGTGTGTGTGTGCCAGGCATGTGCCCATAGCTCTGTGTGCATGTGCCAGGCGTGTGCATGTATCTCGGTGTGCATGTGCCAGGCGTGTGCCCGTAGCTGTGTGTGCGTGCGCCAGGCGTGTGCCTGTAGCTCCGTGTGCGTGCGCCATGCGTGTGGGCCCGGTTTAGGAGCAGCTTCATTCCAAACTTTCCAGAGTCACGAAACCCAGAGGTGTCAGTGGCCACCAGCGTTAACAACAAAGGGCGCACACCACAGACACTGGATGGCGGGCAGGGGCGCCCCCGGTTCGGTTTTTGGGTCTCTGCTCACCAACCATCTTACCTGCGCCTGCCCCTTGCCGTGACAGCGGAGCCAAACACAACGGACTCAGAAATAAAGATGTGACTCAAGACCCGTTGCATGGCGCTCCCGAGAAACAAGCGGGGAAGACCAACAGCTTGGGGAGTGTGGGGGGGGTGAGTGGTGAGAATAACCGAAATAAAGGGCTTGAAGAGAGTTCAAAGCGCTCGTCATCGTTTGAGTGACAGGGCATCCCCTCATCAAGGCCCCCCCCACCCTGAGCAGCCTCTACATCGTCCCATTCACCCATCCCCCTCTCGCTCACCCCGGTGTCAGTCAGGCGAGGGGGTGTGGTTAGACCGATGTAAACGACCGGGGCCCAGTTCTGATCCTCATGTCGGCATTCCAGCGAGGGTGAGGGGAAGGGAAAATGCCCCCCGCTCGGCTCACAGCGTTTCACACCCACGGTGCATGAGCGTGAGGCCGTGGGAGGCTAGAGTTTGCTCTTGGCTATGCCAGTGTAAATCTGGAGTCACTCCACCCACTTCAGTGGATTTACCCTGGTGTGTACGTGAGCTCAGAATGGGGCCCACTGACTTCCGGCCACCTGACGGTCCCTTTAAATCCACAGCTGGGACTCCGAAATCTGAAATCTGAAAACTGGGGACTCCAGCTGCCAGGAGTTTTTCCACCTCCTGCAGTCCCCCCGCCTTCCTGTGTGTGTGGACAGGAGTGGAGCTGACTCTGGGATCCTCCCAGCATCCCCTGGGCCCTTTCCACATTTCCTACACCGCTCCAATGGCACATGGAGCTCCCTTCCTTCCTGGGATCCCTGGCGCTCCTGAACATCTCACCCCAGCCTCAGGAACTCCCCAGGGCAGCGGGTGGGCAGCACCAGTGTTCGTTTCACTGCTTCTGGCTCTCAAGAAGCAGGTGCGGGGTCTTTGGGTCGATCAGCTGCTGGGGGCGAATAAGGGGGAAAGCCCTTCTGGGCCATGCCTTCCTCTGGCGCTCTGGCTCTGGGAGTGACTCAGTCTGTCTGTGGGATTGGCCAGCTGGGGCGTTATTTCAGTGGGGCTGATATTGTGGGGTTCCCCTCTGTTCAGGGACAAGGGGATGCAGTGTCTGGCTGGGCCCCTGTTCCCCCAATAAACGCTTACGATGATGCCTCCATCCACAGGACAGACCCATAACTTCCCCGACTCTTTGTCCCCCTCTAGTGGCCACATCACCCACCGCAGTCTCTGGTCCTTTACTCCTGCTTTCTAGATGAAGAGGCCACTGGTCTGATCCCCCCTGACGGCCCCGCCACAGGCGGGGTTACAAAGTGGTGGCCTGTGCAGGGAAACTGAATCTGTGCAGCCCTTTGAGGTGTGGGCGGAGCTTCCCTATCCAGAGGGTGTGGCTAATTGGGGCTCATTGTCCCCCTCTAGTGGCTAGTGTGAAGGAGCATTCGTGTAGCTGAGAATTAGGCCCTACGAGTCTGTGGCTGCCTGGGAGGTTTGGGCTTTTAGGTCCACAGGCCAAGAACAGCCAGGGGTCTTGCTAAGCAAGTGAGTCAGAGCAGCTCCTCCACTCTGGCTCCCAGATCACGAGCCCTCGCTGGATCTGCCCTGAGCTCCAGATAGCACCTGCGACAGATGTCTGGGTCGGTTCGGGCCTCCAACCCGATCTACTCAGCCTGCTAGACAGCTGGAACTCGCTCCCCGAGGAGCAGGGAGCTCCGGGCTGGCTCTGCTTCGCCCCCACGCCCCACCCCTGTGCCCATCCCTAACGGTGAAGCGGGGAGTGGAAAGCCAGACCCACCTGCCTGTGGGGCATGTGCTCACGGCCCTCGCTGGGGGATCTGGACCAGCGCCTGTCTCTGGAGCGGGGCCGGCTGTGCTCATGTCTCTCCTGCGAGTAGCGCTCCTTGTCGGAGGAGGGGTGGTGATGGCGGTGATGGTGGTGATGGTGGTGATGCTTCCGGTCCTTGGGTCGTCCTCGCTCCTGGTCTCTTTCTTTGGGAGGTAGGTCGCCCGATGGCGTGGTCATGCTCAGGTCCGTGCCCAGCCCTGCCGTAGGGGGAGAGGGGGAGGCAGAGATTATTACGTGCCTGGAAACCGTTGGCCATCAACCCAATTAGCATCTGAGGACAGGAAACACAACAGTCCCAGGGCATGTACTAGAGTCCGGTGGCCTGTTACTAGCTGGACATTCACACCATGATAGCTCAGTACCTAGGGCTCACTCATACGGCTGCAAATCAGAAGTGACTCCAGGGAGGTCAATGGGCTGACCCTGGTGTATAACTGGTGTAAGTGAGAGGAGAATCAGCCCATGTAAACAAAATCTGATTTCACTGGTATTTACTCTGGACGTACCCCGGGGTAACAGCGCTCAGAGCCAATGGCGCGTACTCTGGATGTACCCCGGGGTAACAACAGAGCTCACAGACTCTGACCCCAGTAAAGCGACTGCACAAAGGGTTTGGAACGTTCCCGCTGAAAGGGGCGGGAGGGCGGGGGCGCAGTAGGACAGGCAGTTAACAGGAGGGGGCAGCACACAGCAGTGTTCTAGGTGTAGACAAGCCCCTGGGACCTGGATGACTATTCAGAAGGCAGCGGAAGCACTTGCGTGCGCTGAACCCATCAGGAATGGGAGATTTCTGCTGCTCCCAGGGGTGAAAGTAAGTCCAGTGACTTACCGGTACGCTGGGGCCAGCGCTGGCCCCTGGAAGGGGCGGGGCCTAGGGCAGAAGGGGCGTGGCCGAGGGAGTCAGAGCCAGGCCCAGCCCACCCTGTAAGGTAAGTGCCCCCCCCACCGGGGTAGCAGCAGCAGCCCGGGGCTCCGGCGGCTATTTAAAGGGCCGGGGCGGTAGAAGCAGCGGGAGCCCCGGACTTTTCAAATAGCCCCCAGAGCCTCACAGCCCTACCCCAGGGCTCCAGCAGTGAGGCTCTGGTGGCAATTTAAAGGGCCTGGGGCTCCAGCCCCTTCTGGGAGCCCCAGGCCCTTTAAATTGCCCCCTGGGGAAGCTGGGCCGCCCCAGTACGGCAAAGCAGCGCTTGCCAGTATGCGGTACCGGGGAGTACCGGCTTACTTTCACCTCTGGCTGCTCCCTAGTGCTGGTCGGGCCAGAAACAAGAACCCATATAGTCACCCCAATGAGCCAGCCCTTCTCTAGCCAAGGGTCTCCATGTGCGTCAATGAACTGGGCCTCTCAACCAGCCAGTGAGCTCCAGCCAGCTCCCCTAAGCCCTCCAGGGGGTGCCAGCTCCAGGCTGGTTGGCTCAGGGCAGCCGTGAATAGGGTATAGGGCAGGACTGGCTGGCTTGGGGGGTGTGTGTCGGGAAATGGAGATTTTCCCTTCTCAGCAGCACCAGGTGAGGGTCTGGTTCCTGATCTCACTCACACCCAGTCTGCACTGGGTAACTCCATGGACTTTGCTTCTGTAGCCCACGGCCACTCGAGGGCACCAGCTCCCGCGCTTGGGCTAGTCCGACTCCCTCCCTGGCAAGAGCAGAGCGGGTCTAACACATCCCCCCCAACAGCCGGGCCACCTGTGTCCACGTCCGCGTAGCGGCTGAGCGAGCGCTCCGAGGCCCGGTGGCTCCGCTCCCTCCGCCGCTGGTGGTGCCGCTGGTTCTCCTCGGGGACGACCCTCTCCAAGGAGTAGTCGTCCAGCCGGATGCCTTTGGCGCGCGAGTGGCCCAACATGGAGGCAGAGCGCTTCATGGGGCTGGCGTCCGTGATCGTCTGCAAAGGAAATGACAGACCCAGACCCATAGATTTATGTGACGCTGCGGGGGGACGGGGGAGCCTGCGGGAAGGGGGAGGGGTAACAGGGATGGAGTTACAAACAAATGCCGACTAATCCTATTGAAACGACGTCTCTCTGTCCTTCCACCCACGTCTCCATCACTCTCTATCCCACGGAGATCTCGATAGAGTCATGCATGGAACTGTCTATAGATCTGTCTTTCCACCCAAGGGTCTGCGGAGCCATCTGTCCACCCATGGACCTATGACATTGCACGACTGGTTCTCCCTCATCCTAAGGGAGGTGGAGTATCCTCCGTTCCCACTGAGCTCAGCACCTTGAAGGACTGGGCCCTAAGCCAGGCCCCCAGACCTAGCAGAGGAAGGTCTAACACGATCCAATGGCTGGAAGTTGAAGCTAGGAAAATTCAGACTGGCAACAAGGCATCCATTTTTCATGGTGAGAGTAATTACCCACTGGAAGAATTCACCAAGGGTCATGGTGGCGTCTCCATCCCTGAGAATTTTGAAATCAGGACTGGATGAGTTTCTAAAAGCGCTGCTCTAGGAAATCTCCGGCTTGGGTTATCCAAGGGGTCAGATGGGATGATCACAATGGTCCCTTCTGGCCTTGGCATCAACGACTCTATGAACCCACCTTCGAAAGGCCTCATAGGTGGGATGGCTGGGCTGGGGGAAGTGTGGGGGCCTCACCGCCATGGGGCCCGGGAGATTGAGGGGCTGCTTTGCCGGTAGGGTGACCAGACAGCAAGTGTGAAAAATCGGGACAGGGAGTGGGGGGTAATAGGAACCTATATGTGAAAAATCGGGACAGGGAGTGGGGGGTAATAGGAACCTATATAAGAAAAAGACCCAAAAATCGGGACTGTCCCTATAAAATCGGGACATCTGGTCACCCTATTTGCCGGGCTCAGGAATGCCCCCTCCCTGGGCCCACGGCCTGTGATGGCCACACCCACCCCTCCGTGTCACGTACTGGGAGGGTCTGGACGTGGCCCCTCTCCCAGGTGGATCAGTGGGTCGTCTCTCGCTGCAGGAGGGACCCATCCATGAGCCCTGTGGTTCTGGCACTAGTTGTGGACCTCAGAGAGGGATGTATGACCCCAGGGTCCCAATTCTTGGGGCTCTTCGCCCCTGGGGCTCGGGGACCTCAACTGGGGAGCTAGCGGCTCTCAGTTCTAGGATTCTGTCACACTGGTGCCTTGGGCCCATTGTCTCTGTGAACCCTCTCCCCCATGAGGCTATTTGGGGGGTCGGGGGAGCGAATGCAGCTCTATGCCACCCCCAGCAGCACGACATGGCAGGGGGGTGATCTGCTCAGCACTGCAGGGCTGGGTGAGATAACAGTTTGGCTTTCTCTTACGATGAAGATCTCAAATTACCACCCGTGCAGTAAACCTCCCGGACACGCCCCCCGCCCGCCCTGTTGGTAAGGATTGTTCTCCCCATTGTATGGAGGGGGAAACTGAGGCACAGGGAAAGGCGATGACTCACCCCAAATCCAACAGCAAGTCTGTGGCAGAGCTGGGAATGGAACCCAGGAGTCCTGTGGTCTAACCACTACACCACACTCAAGTCAGACAGAGAACCCAGGACGCCTGGCTCCTGATTAAGCTCTAACCATTACATACTCTGTTCTTCTCAGCCCGCTATGGCTTGTTAGGTTTCCCACTCTAGGTGCCACTCTCCATAGCCAGGCAAACTGAAGGATTGTGTCTCTTGCTACTTGGGTTCCTTCCCGCGGGACGATCCCATCCTGTCTACGGCTGGGAAGGAGGGTGTAAATGCCATGGGCTGGCCCGCAGGAACCCAGTCAAAGGCCCTCGCTGTCTGCACTGGCTCAGGCCGGTGAGACGGTTTGTGGCCAGCTGGAGAGCCTGGGAAGCACAGCCCACAAAAATGCCACATTCCCACCAAGCGGGAGCTGTCCTGTTCCTCTCCCCTGGTGAGGCCACCACGGCCGTCCTGCTGAGGGGCCCAAGCAGGGGCAGCATCGCTGTGTGCGGCCAGCACAGCATTCGAAAGGGTGGAGAGGACTTGTAGGGGGCTTCCAAGAGACTCGGTGATCTCCAGTATGTCCGGGGGGCTCCAGCACCCAGCGGGGATGTTGAACTGACCTCAACCACAACCCTCCTGGGAGTATCAGCAGGGCCCCTCCTCACAGGCATTGCTCCTCCAGGGCACCCAGCAGCAGGATCTACAGGTGAAGTGACTCCGGAGACACACCGTCCCCAGTGACATCTACAGGCGAAGAGCTTCCAGATACACCCAGGAGACACCATTGCCAGTGGCATCTACAGGCGAAGTGCTTCCAGGTACACCCAGGAGACACCGTCGCCAGTGACATCTACAGGCAAAGTGCTTCCAGGTACACCCAGGAGACACCGTCGCCAGTGACATCTACAGGCAAAGTGCTTCCAGGTACACCCAGGAGACACCGTCGCCAGTGACATCTACAGGCGAAGTGCTTCCAGGTACACCCAGGAGACACTATTGCCAGTGACATCTACAGGCAAAGAACTTCCACCCAGTGCCTCTGGAGACACCCAGGAGACACCATCGCCAGTGGCATCTACAGGCAAAGACCTTCCAGGTACACCCAGGAGACACCGTCGCCAGTGACATCTACAGGCGAAGACCTTCCAGGTACACCCAGGAGACACCATCGCCAGTGACATCTACAGGTGAAGTGCCTTCGGAGACACCCAGGAGGCCTTATCCTCTATACCCAAAGACCCTCCAGCAACACTAGATGGAGCTGGTCAGGCGAGGGGCCCTGCAGCTCAGGGATACAATGGGGAAAAAGTATGTCCTTAGAGCAGGGAGCTGAGAATCAGGCCCATTGTGCAGCAATCCCAGGCCGATCTGTTCAAACCTGGGAGGGGGCATCAGTGCTACAGTGTGGGAAGGAGAATCCCAGCACTGACACCTCCCCTGCCCCTTCCCCTTTTCCCACACACAACCAGGATGGCTATTTCCATTCAAAAGAGCTACGGGACCACAAACGGGACTGCCCCGTAGAGGAGCTCCGGCTGCCTCTCCCTGTTGTGGTGCAGAAGCATACACAGCAGACTGGGAGGCTCCTTCCAAGCACTAATTAAGCCTCACAAACACACCCTAGGAGAGAGAGCACAGTTACCGGAGGGTAAACTGAGGCACAGTGAGTAAGCAGAATCCAGGAGTCATGAGTTCCAGTCCCCCTGATCTAACCAAGAAACCCCACTCCTTCTCTCAGAGCTGGAACAGAACCCAGGTGTCCTGACGCCCAGCCCCCTGCTCTAACCACCAGACCCCACTACCCTCTTACATACAGGAACAGAACCCAGGTGTCCTGGCGCGCAGCCCCTGCCCTCACCACTAGACTTCACTCTCCTCACAGCACCAGGCACAGACCCCTGGTGTCCTGGCTCCAGCCCCCTCTCTTTTAAACACTAGCTGCCTGTCTCCCTGTCGCCTGCACTTTGTGTGTCATTGACCTTGGAGTAGCAAACACTCCCACTCTGGAGCATTTCACACCTGCCTCGCACTCACTGCTCCGGCAGCTGGCAAAGCCCCCAGCTCCCAGGGGAGAACTCCCCCACCACGTGCCCCACGGGGGGGCTTTCAGCCCATGGCTGGGAAGGCACAGAGATGGTGGAAGCCAGTTTTGCCTCCTCCTCCCCTAGGCTGCACCTCCCTGGAGTCACAAGAGATGGCAAGAGCGTGGGGCCACGGCCCATCTTTCCGTTCTGTGTCTGGACAGCCCAGGCACAGTGGGGGCCGGGGCCATGACTGGCGCTTCTGACCGCTACCGTAATACACCTAATAAAAAACATACAGGCCCAGCACAAAGAGGTCTTGGTTCATGACTAGGGCTTGTGGGGGCTACTGTAATACACCTAATAAATAATGTACAGAGCCTAGCGCGGTGAGGGCGTGGTCCCTGTCTGGGGCTCATAGGCCCTACCGCAATCCACAGAATAACACAAACTCTCAGCCCCTTTGCCCTGGGGTATGTGCCACCCCGAGGGGAACTGTGTAGACTAGGGAAACAGGGTGTTAGCAAACCCCTTTAAACTGACGTGGTTGGAAACGACCGTGCAGACTGACCTGCCAAATGCGCCAGTTGGTCACGGTCAGCCTGAGAGCGCTGAGACCTTGGCCAAGTATGTAGGGGTGTAGCTAGGCCAGGATCCCGTACCACCAAAGCGCTCCTGATACAAGCAAAGCTGTGCCTTTCCCACGACGGCTTAGCCCGGCCCCAGCGAGCAACACAAGCTAGCCCAGTGAAAGCAGTTTTGCCAATATAAGTGCACCTGCGCTAGGGGATTCTGCCAGCACAGCTGTGTCGGTCTGGGAACCCCCCTCTTCACACCCCCGGCTGACAGAGCAATGCCGGCAGAAATCTGTACGGTAGCCTCCGCCTTTGTCTACACTAGTTGTCCTGGTTCAGCTACGCCGGATTAGTTAAAGCCATAAAACCCGAGTGTGGACGCAGTGCTGTAGGCGTATAGCTTACCACCAGTACAGCGATTCCCATTAGCTATACTGGGTCACGACACCTTTATACTGGTTTAAGGCACCTTTATGCCAGTATAACTGGACCCACACTAGGAATTGTATCAGTATATTGGTAAAAATCCCCTCCCTAGCGGAGATGGGCACCACAGGACAAACACTGCGTGGAGAGCTGGCTAAGGGCATGTCTACCCTGCAATCCTGGGGCGTGCCGAGCTCTCCCGGCCAGACCCGAGCTATCGGTAATCTAGCTCGCCTGGGTACTGCGGAGGTCGCGTCAGGGCAGGCCAGCTGCCCGAGTAATTACCCAGCGCTCCAGCTGTGGTTGTACAGCCTGCGCGGAGACCTGGGCAATCGCAAGTCCACGGCTCCAGGATCCGAGTTCGCTAGGTCCTACTGGGCTATGTCTGCAGTCTCGGCCTGTGGCTGTAGTGTAGACGTCCCCTTAGTTACAATTCAGCCAGCTAAAGTGGTTCCAGGAGTGTTCTCTTCTGTCCACACCAGTCTCCGGCAGCTTGCTAGAGGTTGCGGTACTTTACTACAATGTGTTTGACGTCACATCGTTTAGCCTTGTCTTCATGGGGGGAGATTTCCTGGCACAACATATCCTGGAATAGCACCGCAGCCCCCTCCCCCGGTGCAGATATTCCAGTCTGAAATCGAAGTGACTTTCCCATAGACTGCCCAGCTGGGGATGCCAGTCAATTTCTCCAGGGAGACCAGCCTTAGGGAACCTGGTGTATGGATGAGGCCTAAAAACACGTTAGTTCTGGTGTGCCAGGGCTTGTCTACACTGGAAAGTTCATTTGGATAAAAGCGGGGGTGACTGATAGCGTGAGAGCGATTGTGGAGTAACTCCAGGTGCAGACCAGCCGGTAGCTGACCCCATCTGTTCTCTAGCCCGGCACGTCCTTTCCTCCCGAGCTGGCGATCGCAGCCTACCATGCACTAAGCACGAGCAGCACTGTCTTCCAGAGCTGGGAGTAGACCCAGGCTCCGGCTGCCTGCTGCTCTCGCCATTCGACTGAGCACACGTGGCCAAGGGCAGTTTGGAAGGATCCCCAAGGGAGGTCGTGGAGTCACCTGGCCCTGGGATAAGGCTGGGGGAAGAGAGGCGGTGACAGCTGAGGACGAAGCCCAGGATGGAGGAAGGGGAGAGACCCCTGGCGGGAAAGAGGCCTGGCTCCCACAGGACAGTAGCAGAGAGCAGGGTGTAGAAGGGCGGCGTAGATCAGACAACGGGAGCTGATGGGGACCAGCATCCGGCAGGGTCAGGTCTTGCAGACCTCCTGGGGATGGCAGGACGGCCTGTGATGGGCGGAGCTGGTCCCCAGCAGGGGAGAGATGGCAAGAGAGCCCTCAGAGGGGGATGGAGCCAAAGCCAAGGACAGAGGCAGCCAGAGAGAAGGCGAAATCAACACAGAGCAGTTCCCAAAAGGCTGCCCCTTCCTGGAGCGCTGGGGCTGCCTACGGAGCTCCCTTTGGCTGGGACGAGAGAGAGGAACGCAGCCCACTAACCTAGGTGGTGTGCAATGAAACGGACGTGGCAGACAGAAGAGGACGGAGATCAGAGCGAGAGCCGTGGAGGAGGGGAAAGGGACGGATGGAGAGACAGACAGGCTAGCTAGATGTGTATGGGGACAGATCAAGGGAGGGAGGAGGCGAGCGGGGGATCGGGGGCATGGAGTGAGTGGCACTGGAGAGCCCCCGCCACGGTACATACACTGAGATTATTTCCTCGGGATCGCACCTTCCTCCTCTGCCAGAGCCAGACAAGACGGTGCACACAGAAAGGGAAAGAGAGAGAGAAGAAAATAAATATAAAGGCAAAGAAGGGGGCTTGGGAGGGGGGCGGGAGGACACCAGGAAGGGCGGGGGGTGGGGAGGGGAGAAGAGACTCGGTTATCGGTCAGTTACAGATGGGGGCTTCTTCCATCCTGCAGCCACGCGTGCTCCCAGCACCCAAGCCAAGCAAGGGGGCAGGCAGAGGCCCCAGAGGACGGAGGGGGAGCGGGACGCATGGCGTGAGCAGCGGAGGATGAGAACAGCGCGGGCAGGAGCAGCCCCCCCTCCCCAGCCCCCCACTCCTGTGCATGCCGCAACAGAGCAGGCTCCAGCCACCCTGCGTCCCAGCCGTGCCGCTGTTAAACGCTGCAGTGTCACTGCTTGGATTGACCTAGTCCCGCTGCCCCTGTGAGCCTGACCCAACGCCTGCTGCTCTCCCGGGAGATGCGTTGGGATGGGCCCTCACTCCGCAGCCCCGGGGGTGGCGTGCTGTGCCCCCGTCCACTGGCACACGGGGCATTAAATAAAGCCGGGGGGAGGGCAGAGCATGGCAGAAGAACCTCAAGTAGGGGGCAAGTGGGAGGGTCTGTAGCAGCTACCCAGCCGAGCTGTCGGCTTTGGGGGAATCCCTTATTCCCCCACCCCCAAATGGTGATTACTCGGATCCAGCACCTGGCTCTAAGGGAAGTGGAGCTGCTGCCCAGTCCCTGGTGACTACGTGTCCAGTCACCATTGCTAACTGTCCTTAAAACCAGTCAGGGCACAGGAGCGACAGTAGAAGCGGCCCTGCTCATTCACCACCTCGTCTCAGAGTGATGCCTGCAGGGGTCACAAGCTCCGGCCGCCAGAGCTCCCCTGCGGGTACGGAAGGATTTTAGTGATGGGGTGATGGAGACAGAGAGGGGAAGAGACTCACCCAGGGTCACACACTGAGTCAGTGACAGAGACAGGAAAAAAAAAACCCAGGAGTCCTGACTCCCAGCCCCTACTCTAACCACTAGACCTCACTCCCCTCCCAGAGCTGGATACTGAATCCAGGAATCTGGACTCCCAGCCCCCTCTACTCTAACCATTAGGCCACATGATGTGTAGGGAACGCTAATCAGTTCCGGGTCTGTTGGCTGGGCCCCTGCGTTGCTATGGGGGCAGGATGGAGCCGGACCAGCTCTGTGAGAATCAGGTCTCCCTGACCCCCTCACCCCTGGCTGTGTGGGATGGTGCGTGGCCAGGCCCACCCACCACACTGTGCTCCCCACTCTCCTAGTCCAGCCAGGAGGGGGAGACTCAAGGGTGGAGGGCCCAAGGGACAGCTTGAGGGGTGGAGGTGGACCCAAGACCCTTCCCCTCCTTCCTTCGGGCCCTAAGGAACAGTGCAGCCTTTAGCAGGTGTCTCGCCCTCCTCCCGCCCTGGCCCAAAGGCCAATGGCTACCCACGAAGCTCGCTAAAAAGCTCATGCAACAAGGAAATGAAAATCAGAGCACATCTCCTCCAGCACACAAGTCACTCACTGCCCCAACCGCCTGCAGAGCCCTCAGCCCTCTGGGCCCCGGTGCGGGTTTGACCGATCCTGCCTCCGAGTGGCCACGCGGTGTCTGTCTAGCTCCACAGCAACCAAGCCCAACCGTTATCTGGCAGTGGGACCCGCCCCCGAGTCCCTTAAAGGTAAGGCCATTTTTGGGGGGACTAGCTCCCGGTAGCTCCCATTTGCCACCGACCGGGTAGAAACCCCTGCCAGTCATGGGATCCGATGTGGATTTGCGCCCTCTGGGCCACGCTCTACCTTGGTTTACAGGGGCATAAACCGAGGGAGAATTTGGCAGGTTAGACACAAACTTTTCAGGCTCAAGAAGTATTGGCGGTGACGGGAGTTTTTAATCTTGACGTTGCGATATGTCACTGCTGTCCCTCGCACCCACACGCCCCACGCCCACCCACCCGGGTGTACTTAGCTCCGCGCTACGGAGACTGCCCAGGTCAATGCTCCTCTGCGCCTCAGTATGCGAAGAATGACATCTGCTTTGGGCATGCGTACCAACACCCCGTCCCCCAAGCCACGCTCAGGGTTGCGGCATTGGGAAGGCGCCCAGGATGGCCTGGGCGGGGGGGTGTTTCTGTTGCTCTGAAGCATGCTTCATGCCAACATGGGAAGCTCATGTTAGAAGCTCGATGGAACCAGCAGTGGCAATGATCTTTGCTCAGATGGCGGCTGCGCTGCGCTCGGATGCATTGCGACAGTATGAGTTCGCCTTCAGCGGAGGGAGAGGGTCACCTCAGTCAATCACGCGCATGTAACACGCGGGCATGGACAGGCCAGGGTTGGCTCTCAGCCCTGCGTGGAACCGAGAGGTGAATCCCACCCAACAGCTTCAAAGCCACCGACGAACGTTAACACGTTACACCTCACAATGCTCCCACCCACCGGGCTGGTAAGCCAGATCGCCCCCTGTTTTGAACAGGGGGAAACTGAGGCACAGACCGGGGAGGTGACTCGTCCCAGGTCACACGGTGAGGCGGCAGCAGAACTGGGATGAGAACCCAGGAGTCCTGACTCCCAGTCCTCTGCTCTGACCACTAGAGATGATCTCTCCCATAGCCAAGGAAAGAGGCCAGGAGTGCACGGCACAAAAAATCTGGTCCCCACCAACCCCCCACTTCGGACTAAGCTACGCAAATTCAGCTCGGTTACAACGGCCTCCCCTCTGGCGTAGGCTGCTGATCAGGGCTCTCTTTGGGGCCTGCCCCGGCTGCTCCTTTGGTCACCAGAGGGGGGCGCTAGAAAAGTGACATCATAACATTATGAGCACGCTTTGGTTACTGATACAAAGTGAGACAATGACTCTTGCGACTCATCGATATTCTGGAGGGGAAACTGCAGCGTCAGGGTTACTGAGTTGTTGTCCCAGCAACAGACCGCGACGTCATGGTAACAGAGACTGCAGTGTCACGGTAATATGGACCATGGCTCGGATCTCACAGTTATGGAGAGCATAGTAATACGGGTCTGGAGATGCTGTTGTTATGGTTACACGAGTTAAAGTGGGCTTGCACCTTCCAGGCATTTGCTCTTGGGAGATGTAGCACAGAATCTAGCTTCTCCCAAAGGAAGGGTCAATTTCACCCATTGGTAAAATGCAGCCACCTCTGGGGTGGAGCACAGCAGCTGCTTAGTGCAGAGCAAGGCTACACAGCAGTTTAGGGAAAGACATGAAGAAAGAATTCTGCATCCAACTGGAATCACAGGAGGAACTTAGGGAAGCAGCTGACATTGAAATCTGGCTGGGACAAATGTCCCAGCCCCTAGGAATAGCGCAATGGGATTTTTAACAGCCTCATCTCAATGGATTGCGACTTTAAGCATCACCTCCTGCCACACAGCACCTTCTAGCATTCCTCCCCTCCGTCCCCCATCATCCTCTGCTGAATCAACACCACCTGCTGGCACTTTCCCGTGAGGTCTCCCCAGTGGGGACCTGGCCCACCCCTGCTTAGCAAGTGAATTGCCAGCAGCTCTCAGCACGGGGTGGCATTGCTGCTGGAGACAACGAAAGCCAATGTCCAAAGTCACTGTTACTGAGTCGGAGCTGGGAGGTGATTTTTCCCACCTAAGGCTTTGGTGAGACTGACACTGGAATAGTGGGTCCAGGTCTGGAGCGTCCACACTATAAAAACGATGCTGAAAAACTGGAAAAGGTGCAGAGGAGTGTCATAAAAACGATCCGAGGGCTTCAGAATTTCCTGGCAGGGAGAGACATACGGAGCTGATCAACAAGAAGATTGAGAGGTCAGAGGTGATTTGATTACGGGGCCCGGGGAGAGAATCCGGGGCACTGAAGGGCTCTTTACTCTAGCAGAGAAAGGCAGGAGAGCCACCACTGGCTGGAAGATAAAGCCAGACAGACCCACATTTGGGTGTGCTGAGCTCCTTCAGACTCAAGGGAAGGAGCAATTAAGCCCCTTTGTGGAGTAGAGAGAGGAACAGACAATGGAGAGACTGCCCAAGACAAAAGGCAGATCAGAGCTAACCTGTGTGGACTGGTCTGTCTTCTCTGCATGGTTAATTCAGGTGTGAGCATCCCCACTGCAAAGCTTGACCTGAATGCCTCTCTCCTCCCGGGTTCTGCTCTCACGCAGGTGTGGCATGGCTCTGTCTGCTGAGATGCAGTGGGATTCTTTCC